>NC_084732.1:36000279-36030279 GCF_033978785.1 Entelurus aequoreus | reverse complement strand
CTTCTTTTTTTTTGTAAATAAAAGCCATGCCTTTTGAAAAAACGGGCCTACATTTATTTTTTCATCTTCATTTTGAATAAAAAAATAATCGGTAAAAGGAAAAATAATCTATAGATTAATCGGAAAAAATAATCTATAGATTAACCGATTAATCGAAAAAATAATCTATAGATTAACCGATAGAAAAATAATCGTTAGCTGCAGCCTTAATATATACATACATACACATATATACATACATACACATATATACATACACATAGGGCTGGGCGATATATCGAATATACTCGATATATAGCGGGTTTGTCTCTGTGCGATATAGAAAATGACTATATCGTGATATTTGACTATACTTTCTCACGCAATTGCTTTTAGCTGCGGGCATTACACTACATGCGTTTCTCACTTTTTCTTATCTCTCCTTCTCACAGAGACAAAACAAGCGCACCTTCTTACATACGTCACAAACTGTCGCACATGCAACGTCATACGCTCTCGCTAACGTTAGCAGTGGCAGGTGGTGCGAGTGGTAATACGAGAGAGAGAAGGTGCGAATCTGGTAACAAATGGAGGAAGAATTAATTCCCAAGAAAAACAGCACGGGGTCCATCGTCTGGCGGTGGTTTGGCTTCAAGCGGCAAGATGTCGAACAGACAACCGTAATATGCCAAGTATGCGGCAAAAACGTTGCTACAAAAAGTAGCAGCACTGCTAATTTGTACCATAATTTGAAAAGTCACCCGCTAGAGAATGAAGAGTGCTTGAAACTCTGCATGTCAACATCTCCGGCCGGTGCCACACCCAACAAAATACCCAAGCAACAATTTCCAGATCAACACCTTATGAAACAAATTGTCAACAACAGAAGGAGATAACGTCCGCAGTAATCTACCTCATAGCGAAGGACATACACTATTTGATTTCCTATTATGCAGCTCATTTTTATTTGACAGTTTTTGAAATATCTTGTGTGACATCATGCACAAAAGTGCACTTTATTTGTTTTACACTATTGTAGTGGCGTTCTGTACAAAAAGTACAGTTTAATTTAGTGTTGTTTTGATATGTCATCTTAGTGACATCATGCACAAATGTGCACTAATAGCTTGTTTTAAAATGTCTCCGACAATCTTGCACTTTCTGTTTTGGAAATTACATGAATGTTTGTGCCACTGCTTAACTGATTAATAAATACAGTTTTGGTGAATTGACTTAGTTGTGATTTCCCTTTCTGCTTGAAAGTTTAAATGAGCATATATTAATGCAGTACGAACAAGAACGTAATGTAGACACATAAAATCATCATACTGGTGTGGTTATATGCATCAAGTGTTAATTCAAGGCAAAATATCGAGATATATATTGTGTATCGTGACATGGCCTAAAAATATTGAGATATTAATAAAAATATAAAATGTGTGTATATATATATATATATATATATATATATATATATATATATATATATATATATATATATATATATATATATATTAGGGCTGCAACAACTAATCGATTAAATCGATTAAAATCGATTATAAAAATAGTTGGCGATTAATTTAGTCATCGATTCGTTGGATCTATGCTATGCGCAGAGGCAATTATGATTTATTTTTTTTATAAACCTTTATTTATAAATTGCAACATGTACAAACAGCTGAGAAACAATAATCACAATAAGTATGGTGCCAGTATGCTGTTTTTTTCCAATAAAATACTGGAAAGGATAGAAATGTAGTTTGTCTCTTTTATCCGATTATTAATCGGTTAATCGAAGTAATAATCGACAGATTAATCGAATATCAAATTAATCGTTAGTTGCAGCCCTAATATATATATATATATATATATATATATATATATATATATATATATATATATATATATATATATATATATATATATATATATATATATATATATATATATATATATATATATCACATGCAGTGTAGTGTCTTCAAAGTGAGCAGTTTTTCCCTAAAATAGGGACTTTAGTCAAGGCTAGAACCAATTATTCATGTTTACATTGATTGTTATAGGGATCTCTGTTTCACTATACAAACATTTTGGTTGACGACCCAATTTCAAAAGCCAGTTAAGTTTGTAAATTGAGGTTCCAATGTATTATGAATGATTAGTTCCCATATACTAGTGTTAATTAATTATAGTTATTTGTGTGTGTAGCAGTGGATAACGTTTGGACCATCTCTACAAGTCCTGACCAAATACTCCTGATAATCAGTTGGTCAACACATGTCAAACTGTGCAGACAAGTACAATATCAGCTGATGGGTGTGTCATACACACTATCAGCTTGGAACAGCAACACATTCTGCAGCAGGAAAAAGTAAGTGCATGCAATATGACCACACTAATCATATCACATAAGCACTTGATTCAATTATCTGCATTTTCAGCCCTCCTGCACACTTGCAGGATGTCAGAAAGCCGCAATCACTGCTTGGGGGCGTGGTTATTACCGCTGAAAGGACAAGATACTATATTTGATGAAAACTAGTGCAATTAACAACAAATCGAAGACGTCTAAGCCAATTGGGATCATTAGATATATCATCGTGAGATAATAGAAACATTTTCAGTGATTGAGAGAATGTCTGTCAGGAACATAACTTCTCAGGACCGCAAACACCTTCACCAAAAGTAACATAAACACAAAAGATGCATTAACTAGAAGTGCCATCAGGATACAAACCATATAACCAACTAACCAAGTTAATAATGTGAAATATTAGCAACAAATGAGTGGCGGCCTCATACTACTTGGCTAACGCCACCAGCCCAGCCTAGCAAGCTTCACCTCAGTCGGCTTTTAAAACAACTTAACAGGCGCTGTCAGGCCACACTGACGCCCTACTGTAATCATTAAAAAAAATTAAAAAATTGTTTTTATATTGAAATAGTAAAGTTGGCCGTTTTTCCACTCACCATCTTGGCCGTCAAGACACTTGCAGCTAAAAGCTAACAGCTAGCCTCGCTCAGTGGAAGCTCGTGCGCGTGAACCAGGACGCGGTATGAAGGCTGGTGGTCACGTGACACGGGTCATGTGATCTGGGTGGGGCAGAGGCACTCGTGACTTGTCAGGTGGAACGTCCAGCCCAACACATAGTTATGCGCAATTCATTTGCAGTGATCGTGTGCGACCCCGAAAGGGACAAGCGGCAGGAAATGGTTGATTGATTGAGACTTTTATTAGTAGGTTGCACAGTGAAGTACATATTCCGTACAATTGACCACTAAATGGTAACACCCGAATACGTTTTTCAACTTGTTTAAGTCGGGGTCCACTTAAATTGATTCATGATACAGATATATACTATCAGATATACTATCATCATAATACAGTCATCACACAAGATAATCACATTGAATTATTTACATTATTTACAATCAGGGGTGTGGGGGGGGGGGGTAGGATATGGACAGCAAGTAGTGGACATAGAGAGAGAGAGAGAGAGAGAGAGAGAGAGAGAGAGAGAGAGAGAGAGAGAGAGAGAGAAAGGGAGAGAGAGAGAGAGAGAGAGAGATCAGAAGGCATAAGAAAAAGTATCTGCATTTGATTGTTTACATTTGATTATTAGCTATCCGGGGAGGGTGTTAGTTTAGGGTTGTAGCTGCCTGGAGGTGAACTTTTATTGCGGTTTTGAAGGAGGATAGAGATGCCCTTTCTTTTATACCTGTTGGGAGCGCATTCCACATTGATGTGGCATAGAAAGAGAATGAGTTAAGACCTTTGATAGTTCGGAATCTGGGTTTAACGTGGTTAGTGGAGCTCCCCCTGGTGTTGTGGTTATGGCGGTCATTTACGTTAAGGAAGTAGTTTGACATGTACTTCGGTATCAGGGAGGTGTAGTGGATTTTATAGACTAGGGTCAGTGCAAGTTGTTTTACTCTGTCCTCCACCTTGAGCCAGCCCACTTTGGAGAAGTGGGTAGGAGTGAGGTGTGATCTGGGGTGGAGGCCTAGAAGTAACCTGACTAGCTTGTTCTGGGATGTTTGGAGTTTAGATTTGAGGGTTTTGGAGGTGCTAGGGTACCAGGAAGTGCATGCGTAATCGAAAAAGGGTTGAACGAGAGTTCCCGCCAGAATCCTCATGGTGCTTTTGTTGACCAGAGAGGAGATTCTGTAGAGAAATCTCGTTCGTTGGTTAACCTTTTTGATTACCTTGGTTGCCATTTTATCACAGGAAAGGTTAGCCTCTAGAATGGAACCTAGGTAGGTGACCTCATCTTTCCTGGTGATAACAATGTCACCCACTTTTATAGTGAAGTCATTGACTTTCTTAAGGTTGATGTGGGACCCAAACAGGATGGATTCCGTTTTACCCAAGTGTATGGATAGCTTGTTGTCAGCGAGATTTATTAGTGGCAAGGTAACTATCGACCTGTTCATAAACTATTTTCTCCATTACTTTCGAAATTGAACTGAGAATAGAAACAGGTTGGTAGTTGCCAGGTTCCAATTTGCTTCCTTTTTTAAAGAGGGGAGTTACTCTTGCTATCTTAAAATCTTTTGGTACTTGGCCTTGTGTAATTGATAGGTTTATTATGTGCGTGATGATCAGGGCAATGATGGAGGCAGAGTCCCTAAGGAATCTGGAGGGAATATTATCAAGGCCGGTGGCCTTGTTTGGATGGATGGATGGATGGATGGATGGAAATATTAAGGTTTGTCATAAAGGCCTACTGAAATGATTTTTTTTTTATTTAAACGGGGATAGCAGATCCATTCTATGTGTCATACTTGATCATTTCGCGATATTGCCATATTTTTGCTGAAAGGATTTAGTAGAGAACAACGACGATAAAGTTCGCAACTTTTGGTCGCTGATAAAAAAAAGCCTTGCCCCTACCGGAAGTAGCGTGACGTCACAAGCTGGAGTGCTGCTCACATTTCCCTATTGTTTACACCAGCAGCGAGAGAGATTCGGACAGAGAAAGCGACGATTACCCCATTAATTTGAGCGAGGATGAAAGATTTGTGGATGAGGAAAGTGAGAGTGAAGGACTATAGTGCAGTGCAGGACGTATCTTTTTTCGCTCTGATTGTAACTTAGGTACAAGGGTTCATTAGATTCCACACTTTCTCCTTTTTCTATTGTGGATCACGGATTTGTATTTTAAACCACCTCGGATACTATATCTTCTTGAAAATGAGAGTCAAGAACGCGAAATGGACATTCACAGTGACTTTTATCTCCACGACAATACATCTGCGAAACACTTTAGCTACGGAGCTAACGTGATAGCATCGGGCTCAAATGCAGATATAAACAAAAGAATAAACCCCTGACTGGAAGGATAGACAGAAAATCAACAATACTATTAAATCCTGGACATGTAAATACACGGTTAATGCTTTCCAGCTTGGCGAAGATTAACAATGCTGTTGCTAACGACGCCATTGAAACTAACTTAGCAACGGGACCTCACAGAGCTATGATAAAAACATTAGCGCTCCACCTACGCCAGCCAGCCCTCATCTGCTCATCAACACCCGTGTTCACCTGCGTTCCAGCGATCGACGGAAGGACGAAGGACTTCACCCGATCATCCGTGCGGTCGGCGGCTAGCGTCGGCTAGCGTCAGCTATCGTCAGCTATCGTCAGCTAGCGTCGGCTAGCGCGTCTGCTATCCAAGTCAAAGTCCTCCTGGTTGTGTTGCTACAGCCAGCCGCTAATACACCGATCCCACCTACAACTTTCTTCTTTGCAGTCTTCATTGTTCATTAAACAAATTGCAAAAGATTCACCAACACAGATGTACTGAATACTGTGGAATTTTGAGATGAAAACAGAGCTTTTTTGTATTGAATTCAAAGGTGTACCAATACTTCCGTTTAACTAGTGACGTCACTCGCATACGTCATCATACAAAGATGTTTTCAACCTGAAGTTTAGCAGGAAATTTAAAATTGCACTTTATAAGTTAACCCGGCCGTATTGGCATGTGTTACAATGTTAAGATTTCATCATTGATATATAAACTATCAGACTGCGTGGTCGGTAGTAGTGGGTTTCAGTAGGCCTTTAAATACAGTAGATAGATTAAATATAGTGTATGCAAGATATATTATGGAAGATCACAGTGTCACATGTTTATTATTATTATATAAGGTGTTTATTGGGTTTAATTTACTATGCATTTATGTTTAGCAGTTTTTACTTCAGTGTATTGTTTTTAAAATTGACTAACTCTACTTATTTACTATTTACAAATTACTCAGCAATTACACATTATTTAATCTTTGTTTGCATACTAAAAAGTGCCAACAAAGGAAGTGAACAAACTAACTATAGCAACTGCAGGGAAATGTGAACGGAAGATGATGAAATTAGATTTATTTCTTCCTACTACTTTTCGTTGTTGAATTTTACAAATGAGGGAATTTATGTATGGTAGGAACAGTTAGTTACAGGAGCCATATGTAATAATTTAATGTCAAGACATCATTAAATGGCCCTGATATGTCAAAAAGCATTAATAAATCATGTTCTTTTTGAATACCTACCGTATATAACTGATAACAGTAGCTCAGCCGGGATATGCTCATTTCAAAATTAGATTTACAGCCCTGAAATATTGTTATTGTTTTCATTTCGATGTCCCGCCCTCCACCGTTTTAACCAATTAGAAAGTCTGTGAGTGTGTTACATCCAGGTTGCCAGTTACGCACCGCCACCTTCGTCTTGCTTCTGCCACTGGTCAAGTTACTAAACATGTCAGACCTTAGTAAATCTAAAAGGTCTCGTTACGATTCTCAACTTATTCATGACAAAGCCGGTGTCATGATCCGTGGTCTGGATCATGTTTTGTGTTTTCTGTTAGTTTTGGACTCCTTTAGTTCCTGTTTGTGCACCTCTGAGTTGTTACCATGGCTGCCTATTATTTTCACCTGCCTTTTGTGTTCTGGACGCTCACCTGCTGCTAATCAGAGACATTATTTAAGCCTGCCTTTGCCAGTCAGTCGGTCTGGCTTCTTTGTTTGCTTCATGCTACTGTCACGTAAGATTTGTTTGTTCATGCCACAGCTAGTAAGTTTTCTAGTTCATGATTCCAGTGCTAAGTTTTGCTTGCCTCCTAGCCCATGCTAAGTACTTAGCTTCAAGTGCGATCCACACCTTGTCCCATCGGGTTGTTTTCTGTTTTGTATCTCTTTGAGTCTTGTTTCAAGATTAAATCATGTTCCTACCTGCAAGTCCTGTCCGGAGTCGTCCGTTTGCATCCCGGGAGAACAAACCGCGCAGTAAGCCGCAACCAAACCGTGACAGCCAGGAACAAAACAAGGGTTTGAATCGGGGATGCCTTTGAAAGATGGAGACTATTGAAGGCGGAGAAGATTTTTTTCATCTGACGCCAAACTTGCTCATTTCTAGGGCTGTGAATCTTTGGGTGTCCCACGATTAGATTTAATATCGATTCTTGGGGTCACGATTCGATTCAAAATCGATTTTTTTTTTTTCAATTCAGCACGATTCTCGGTTCAAAAACGATTTTTTCCCGATTCAAAAGGATTCTCTATTAATTCAATACAAAGGATTTCAGCAGGATCTACCCCAGTCTGCTGACATGCAAGCAGAGTAGTAGATTTTTGTAAAAAGCTTTTATAATTGTAAAGGACAATGTTTTATCAACTGATTGCAATAATGTAAATTTGTTTTAACTATTAAATGAACCAAAAATATTACTTATTTTATCTTTGTGAAAATATTGGACACAGTGGGTTGTCAAGCTTATGAGATGCGATGCAAGTGTAAGCCATTGTGACACTATTGTTCTTTTTTTTCTTTTTTTATAAATGTCTAATGATAATGTCAATGAGGGATTTTTAATCACTGCTATGTTGTAGCTGTAACTAATATTGATACTGTTGTTGATAATATTCATTTTTGTTTCACTCCTTTTGGTTTGTTCTGTGTCGTGTTTGTGTCTCCTCTCAATTGCTCTGTTTATTGCAGTTCTGAGTGTTGCTGGGTCGGGTTTGGTTTTGGAATTGGATTGCATTGTTATGGTATTGCTGTGTATTGTTTTGTTGGATTGATTAATTTAAAAAAAAACAAAAAACAATAATAATAAAAAAAAGATCGATTTTTTAAAAATGAGAATCGATTCTGAATCGCACAACGTGAGAATCGCGATTCAAATTCGAATCGATTTTTTCCCACACCCCTACTAATTTCCTACTTGAAAGGTAAGTAAGGCATTTAAGTTTTCTTATTATTTGTAATACATGGAAATGGACATTTAATATGTAAACTATATTGTCCAATACGGCACAGTGGAAGAGGGGTTAGTGCGTCTGCATCACAATACGAAGGTCCTGAGTTCAATCCCGGGCTCGGGATCTTTCTGTGCGGAGTTTGCATGTTCTCCCCCCGTGGGTTCCCTCCGGGTACTCCGGCTTCCTCCCACCTCCAAAGACATGCACCTGGGGATAGGTTGATTGGCAACACTAAATTGGCCCTCGTGTGTGAATGTGAGTGTGAATGTTATCTGTCTATCTGTGTTGGCCCTGCGATGAGGTAGCGACTTGTCCGAATACAGCTGAGATAGGCTCCAGTGACCTCCAATGACCCCGAAAGGAACAAGCGGTAGAAAATGGATGGATGTAGGGTCTATGATCTTGTCTAACAAAGCTAGTATGTTCGTGCAACGTATGCTTAGCATGCTAGCCCATCGACATATAGGCTAACGGGGTAAATATATGCCCGTTAGTCAGTATGTCGATGTGTAATTGAATTGACAGGGCAAAATATATTTTCGACAAATAAAACCTATGTGGATATGGGTAGTGTCAGTGCCTATTTCTTTCTCAATATGCTGATACGCTGAGTAAATGGGTTCCAACATTAGCACGGCTATCATGGTAATGTGAAACGTAAGGAGACAGCCAAATCCCATGATAAAATAATTCCTCATTTATGTTTGCATATTGTGGACTACTTGTACTAAGTTATATGGCAATGTGAAACGTTTGAAACAGTAGCCCATAGGCATATCTTGGTAAAATGTCTCCTCTTTAGTTTCGGGCGTACATTAGGCAGCTAAGCATGCTCTACTTATTTTCGCCAGTATAACCATTGCTAGCGTTGGTTGTAGTTTGCTTTAGTCTTTGTTTTCTGATTGTACTGACAGTAACCATATGATTGCCATTTGTTGTGATATTGTACGCAGGCATGACTTACTTCTTTCTGAAAATAGCCTAATTTATGTGTAAAATGTGTTGGTTAGACATTTGTTATTGACAAAACGCTTGTCTATTCAGCTATAATCGTCCCAGCACCTCAACCCCTAGTAAGAGGCAGTGGAAGTTTGAAGTTCTTCGAGGAGCCCAGTCGATTGAGCTGGATTCAGCTGTGTATCTGGCAACCTCAGTCAGGGAGAGGGGGAGGGGACTACATCATTTTGACCGTGATTGCAGTAGCACTTCTGGCCAAATAAGGCAGTGATCCCCAACCTTTTTTGCACCACGGACCGGTTTATTGTTGGCAAATAGTTTTCAGGGACCGGCTTTCCACTTGTGCCAGATAAATACAGCAAAAATAAGTGCATGAAAGATACAACTCACTATAACGCTGAATTAGTGGGAGCTCGGGGCTTGTTTCTTTGCAATGAGATGCAGATGGAAATCACCCTTTGGCTACAATCTGTCACATTTATGTTTTATATGTTCATTAATGTGCATTGTATCATGCCACAAAGTTAGAACAAATATAACAAATGGCAACTTCCTATGAGGAGTTTTATTGGGATTAGGGTTAGGGTTAACCCTATAAACAAGCTTATTAGCGCGTCTAGTGGGACAGGAGAAAGTTAAGTCAGAGAAAATGCAGTCGTTTATAAATTACTTAATGTTTCTCTGCGGCCCGGTAGCAAATGCGTCACGGACCGGTACCGGTCCCCGGACCGGTGGTTGGGGACCACTGCTTTAAGGTACATCACAAAGATTTGTATGATTCAACGTGTTGGAAAAGGAGTAGGAAGAATCAGAGTTCTCCATATCTGTTACAACATGTTATTATTACTTTAATTGAAGCGAAAATGATGATGAGTGTGTATGAATAGATCAATATCTTATGAAGGAAAGAAAATAAGCAAAAGATGTTGAAATATGCTAATATTAAAAAAAATTGTAATCTTCTGCAAAGTTGATGGGGAAAAACAACACATGGATTTAGAAAAAAGTACAGTACATTGAAAACTGGCTATTTGTTGTTAGCAACCGAAGTAAGATATCACAAATATAATTCTTGTTTTCCAGTGATAGAAACACTTTATTGTTAGGATTTTGTTGACGAAAACAGCGCTTAATGACTTAACTTTGAATATGACTCAACTCACATATTTTCCTCAGGGAGTTTGTTGTGTAAGATTGTCATGTTGCATCTTGCAGAGGCTCAGAAATATTTATTACACAAGTGGGTTAATGTAAAGTGACTAAAGCATCAAATAAGATGCATCAGTTTTTTAGTATAGTTTAGCAGCATGAATTTAACTGAAAAACTGCATGGTATGTTTATTTTGACAAGGAGCATAGCTGCAGCTACAAAAGAGCTTTAATACAAGTGTCGCCACCAGATGGTGATGCAAAAGCTTTTTAGTATGAAGCGACCATGTAGAAGTCTACAACTGCAAAAGGTGGTCTTCTTTCAATTCCTTCTCAGCTGGTTCCTCCAAGTCTTGCCGAGAGCCCCTGAGGAACCGCCTGAAGGCCTGCGAGTATGGTCGTCCAACTAAAGAAGTAGACAACAAAAAATGGTCAGAGGTCACAGATATAAAGCAGGAGAGCTTCCATTCACTTAAAACATACCTTTGTATTGTTCTGTGTAACTGGGGGTCCCAGACTCGCCAGACCCCATCTCTCCTTCTGTGTTCACGTCAAATGTGTCCATCAAGAATTGACCAGCAGAGCCTTCATAACCAGAACCATCGTCAGCTAGCTCGTTCATCCTCACTGCTGGACCCTCATCCTTATCCACAGGCAAGGCTTCACTGGATTAAAATGGAAAATATTGGATATGAATCATTTAATAATAATAACCTCTATTTATAATTAAGTGTTACATATTATAAGACATAACAACAAATACAATAAAAAAATGCATAAAAACATCAGTACATTATAATATATTGTACTGATGTTTTTATGCATTTTTTTACGGTAGTATATATATATATATATATATATATATATATATATATATATATATATATATATATATATATTGAATATATACAGTATATATATATATAAATTGAATATATATATATATATATATATATATATATATATATATATATATATATATATATATATATATATATATATATATATATATATATATATATATATTGAATATATACAGTATATATATATATATATATATATATATATATATATATATATATATATATATATATATATATATATATATATATATATATATATATACATATATATATATATATATATATATATATATATATATATATATATATATATATATATATATATATATATATATATATATATATATATATATATATATATATATATATATATATATATATATATATATATATACTACCGTTCAAAAGTTTGGGGTCACCCAAACAATTTTGTGGAATAGTCTTCATTTCTAAGAACAAGAATAGACTGTCGAGTTTCAGATGAAAGTTCTCTTTTTCTGGCCATTTTGAGCGTTTAATTGACCCCACAAATGTGATGCTCCAGAAACTCAATCTGCTCAAAGGAAGGTCCGTTTTGCAGCTTCTGTAACTAGCTAAACTGTTTTCAGATGTGTGAACATGATTGCACAAGGGTTTTCCAATCATCAATTAGCCTTCTGAGCCAATGAGCAAACACATTGTACCATTAGAACACTGAAGTGATAGTTGCTGGAAATGGGTCTCTATACACCTATTTAGATATTGCACCAAAAACCAGACATTTGCAGCTAAAATAGTCATTTACCACATTAGCAATGTATAGAGTGTATTTCTTTAAAGTTAAGACTAGTTTAAAGTTATCTTCATTAAAAAGTACAGTGCTTTTCCTTAAAAAATAAGGACATTTCAATGTGACCCCAAACTTTTGAACGGTATATATATGTATGTATATATATATATATATATATATATATATATATATATATATATATATATATATATACATATATATATATATATATATATATATATATATATATATATATATATATATATATATATATATATATATATATATATATATATATATATATATATATATATATATATATATATATATATATATCCCGGGCGCGGCCACTGCTGTTGCTCACTGCTCCCAGTGGATGATCAAGGGTGATGGGTCAAATGCAGAGAATAATTTCGCCACACATGTATATCTATACATACACATAAATACATATGTATATACATATATTCATACATATATACACGTATATATATATATATATATATATATATATATATATATATATATATATATATATATATATGTATATATATATATATACACAGTATATGTATATATATATACATACACATAAATACATATATTCATACATATATACACGTATATATATATATATATATATATATATATATATATATATATATATATATATATATATATATATATACAGTATATGTATATATATATATACATACACATAAATACATATATATATATATATATATATATATATATATATATATATATATATATATATATATATATATATATATATATATATATATATATATATATATATATATATATATATAGATATATATATATATATATATACTGCGATGAGGTGGCGACTTGTCCAGGGTGTACCCCGCCTTCCGCCCGATTGTAGCTGAGATAGGCTCCAGCGCCCCCGCGACCCCGAAGGGAATAAGCGGTAGAAAATGGATGGATGGATGGATATATATATATATATATATATATATATATATATATATATATATATATATATATATATATATATATATATATATATAGGTGTTCACACTACTTGGCATCACAGGTGCTGGGAATGCCAATGCTTCCATCTGTTGAAAAGCTCTATGGAGATGAGGATTTAATTTTCCAGCATGATTCAGCAGTGCCAAAACCACCAGTAACTGGTGTACTGACATGGCATTACTGTCCTCGATTGGCCTGCCAACTCCCTTGACCTGAACCCCATAGAGAATTTGTGGGGTATTGTGAAGAAGAAGCTGAAAGACACAAGACCCAATAACGCAAATGAGCTAAAGGCCGCCATTGAAGCATCCTGGGCATCCATAACACCTCAGCAATGCCACAGGCTGATTGCCTCCATGCCACGCCGCATTGATGCAGTAATCCCTGCAAAAGGATTCCCAACCAAGTACTGAGTGCATCAATTGACATTTTCAAATATTTGATTTTGTTTTGCTGTTATAAATCTTTATTTTTTACTTGGTCTGAGGAAATATTCTAATTTTTTGAGATGGGATTTTTGAGTTTTCTTAAGCTATATGCCATAATCAGCAATATTAAAATAATAAAAGGCTTGCAATATTTCAGTTGATGTGTAATGAATCCAGAATGTATGACATTTTCATGTTTTTAGTTGCATTACAGAAAATGAAGGAATTTATCACAATATTCTAATTTTCTGAGACAGTCCTGTATATGTGTATACTGTATATACACATATACGCTAGTTGCCAGCTGACGATTAGGGCACAAGCTTCCAGCTAGCAATTAGCATCTAATTGCATTTAATTGCCGGCAAGTGGTTGGGGCACAAATTGCCAGATAATAATTAGGGCGCTAGTTGCCAGCTAACGATTAAGGTATTAGTTGTCTGCGAGCGATTAGCATCTAATTGCCAACTAACAGTTAACAGCAAAAGCTGCCAGCTAACAATTATGGCGCTAGTTGCCAGCTTAACTTAAAACACCAACACAATTTTATACAGGATACATAAGTAGGGGGTCCCCGCTCCATCTCTCTATCTGTTTGGGGGTCTTTGGTCTGGAAAACGTTGAGAACCCCTGCTTTGCACAGCAAACTAGTTGGAAACTGAATCCAAAGCAGTTAGCACAGTCAGGAGATCTGGGTTCAATTCAGCATTTGGGCATCTCTGGGAGTTCGCATGTTCTCCCGTGTGTGAATTTCTTATTATTAGCATTAGTAGCAGTATTTTCGAAAGCAATCTTTTATTTGTATTGAATACACTGTGGTGACCCAAACCATATACTGGGAGACATTCACCTAAGAGGACACTGTAGCTTTAAGAGAAGAAGCGGAGGGGGAGTTAGGTTCTTCCGCTTCCGGTTGAGAGGTCGTTGTTGTTGTCGAATGTATGACATGCTAGGTTGGAGCTAGTAAACTTCCTCGACTACGCTCACGTCTCCTGTCTCGTTGTTTACTAACTCCACATTGGTGACCCCGAGAATACGAACTACGAATACGAGCATGTCAGACAATGAAGGCGCTGACAATTTTGTTGACGCGGTACCCACAGACGGAGTAGCTGCTGCTAACAACAACATGGCTAACGCGGTACCCGCAGGCGGAGTAGCTGCTGCTAACAACATGGCTAACGCGGGAATCTACGCCGCTACTGTGACGTTACCCGATTTCTGGCAGCATAACCCACGGCCGTGGTTTCAACACGTGGAAGCCCAGTTCCAGCTAAGGGGAATAACGCAGGATGCTACGAAGTACTTCCATGTAGTGGCGGCGTTGGACGCATCAACGACGGCGCGAGCGATGACACTGTTGGAGGCTCCACCGCCTGCTGGCAAGTACGATGCTTTAAAGGCTTTCCTCCTGAAGTTATTTGAGCTGTCGGAGCTGGAAAAAGCGGACCGTTTACTCTCCCTACATGGCCTCGGTGACGGGAAACCATCTGAACTGATGGAAAAAATGCTGTCTGTGCTGGGATCAGCCGACCCGGCGTTTCTGTTTACACACATTTTCCTGAGGCAGCTCCCCGCACCGGTACGCACACCGATAGCCAGTTCTCCACTCGCCGCCTCCAAGGACTACCGTGCTTTGGCCGCTGAGGCGGACAGGGTTTTCCTGGCCAACCGGCAACAGTTTGTGCATGCCCTGCTGCCCCACCAGGCCGTCCCGCCACCTCCTATGGATGACTATGTGGACACCGCGGCTGCGGTGACGGCTCGCCGCCAACCTGAAGACGGGCTCTGTTTTTACCATGCCAGGTTCGGGGCCAAGGCGAAGCAGTGTCGCAAACCCTGCAGTTACAGGATTCAGGGAAACGCCAGGGCCGGCGCTCGTTAGCGGCTATGGGCGCCGGCCGTGACTGCAAGCTGTTGTTCATCAGGGACTCCTTGTCGGGCCGGCGGCTGCTGGTGGACTCTGGTGCGCAACGCAGTATACTACCAGCACAAGCTGTGGACACGATGACCGGCAGCCACGGCCCCCAGATGGACGCCGCCAACGGCACCTCCATTCGGACGTACGGTGTCAGGCGCGTGGATGTTAGTTTTGGCGGCCGACGGTTCGGTTGGGATTTTGTGATGGCTGCTGTATCCACCCCGCTGCTAGGTGCGGATTTCCTCAGCGCGTTCAACCTGCTGGTGGATATTAAGAACTGTCGCTTGATTGATGCCGTCTCTTTTGCGTCATACCCCTGCACGCTTGGGGGGGCTGGGGCGTTGTGCCTCGCTAACACACTCGCCACCGGGGATCCATACCAACGCCTGCTCGCCGGTTTCCCTGGGCTCACCACGCCCACCTTTTCCTCGGCGGTGGCCAAGCACGGTGTGGAACATCACATCGCCACTGTGGGTCGCCCGGTTTACGCCCGGGCCCGACGCCTCGACTCGTCCAAGCTCGCAATAGCCAGGGAGGAGTTTTCGATGATGGAACGCCTCGGCATTGTCCGCCGTTCGGACAGCCCGTGGGCTTCTCCGCTACATATGGTTACTAAGGCCGGCGGGGGTTGGCGCCCTTGCGGAGACTTCCGTCGCCTAAACAACGCCACGACCCCCGACCGGTACCCCATACCGCACATCCAAGATTTCTCTTCCCACTTGGCGGGCGCTACCATCTATTCCAAAATTGACTTAGTGCGAGGCTACCACCAGGTACCGGTCCACCCGCAAGATGTCCCAAAAACGGCTGTCATCACACCCTTCGGGCTCTTCGAGTTCTTACGTATGCCGTTTGGCCTTACGGGGGCGGCGCAGACGTTCCAACGTCTTATGGACTCTGTGCTCCGGGACATGCCATTTTTGTTTGTGTACTTGGACGACATCCTTGTGGCCAGCGCGTCAGTGGAGGAACACATGACACACCTCAGGCAGCTGTTCGAGAGGCTTAGCGAGCACGGCCTCATCATCAACCCAGCCAAGTGTCAGTTCGGGGAGTCGTCCATCACCTTCCTCGGGCACCACATCACTCCGCAGGGGGCCGTTCCCCTGCCCGACAGGGTTGAGGCTGTCGCCGCGTTCCCCCGTCCCCCTACTGTACAGGCCTTGCAGGAGTTTTTGGGCATGGTGAACTTTTATAACCGTTTCCTGCCTCGTGCTGCACACGTCATGCGTCCCCTTTATGGGGCCCACCGGGGGAAGAAGTCTAAGGACAAGTTTGACTGGTCCCCAGAGATGGATGAGGCTTTTGAGGCTGCCAAGTCTGCGCTGGCCAATGCTGCGCTGCTAGCTCACCCGTCGCCGGCCGCCCCTATAGCCCTTACGACGGACGCCTCCGACTATGCCGTGGGGGCCGTATGTGAGCAGTGGGTGGCTGGTGGATGGCAGCCATTGGCGTTCTTCAGTAAACAGCTCCGGGAAAATGAGCACAAGTACAGCACCTTTGATAGGGAGCTACTGGGACTTTTCCTCGCAACCAGACACTTTCGGTTCCTGTTGGAGGGCCGGCAGTTCACCGCTTTCGTGGACCACAAACCGCTGACGTTCTGCATGGCCAAAACTTCGGAGCCGTGGTCTGGGCGTCAGCAGCGCCATCTCGCGGCGGTCTCTGAGTTCACTACGGACATACAACATGTGTCTGGCAAGGATAACTTTGTCGCCGACTGCCTTTCACGGGCTGTTGTTAACTCCGTTCACTTGGGGCTCGACTACAAAGCTATGGCAGCGGACCAGGCCAAGGATGCGGCCGTTCAGGACTACCGGTCGGGCCCTACGGCGCTGCGCCTGGAGGACGTGGCGTTCGACGCGGCTAACACTACCCTCCTCTGCGACGTCTCCACCGGCCAACCGCGACCCCTGGTGCCTGCTTCCTGGCGGCGCCGGGTTTTCGACACCGTCCACGGCCTTTCACATCCTGGGGTGAAGGCCTCGACCAAGATGGTGAGTGTCAAGTTTGTTTGGCCGGGGCTCCGCAAGGATGTTAGAGCCTGGGCCAGCTCGTGTGTGGCGTGCCAGCGCGCCAAGGTGCACCGCCATACCAAAGCCCCTTTGGCGCCGTTTGTGGTTCCAGAGAGGCGGTTCGACCTTGTGAATGTTGACCTTGTGGGCCCTCTGCCTCCCTCCCGTGGTTATACCTTCCTCCTCACTATTGTGGACAGGGCTACCAGATGGCCGGAGGCTATCCCCTTGTCCTCGACGACGGCCGCGGAGGTGGCACGGGCGTTCATTGGCTGCTGGGTGGCCCGTTTTGGCACGCCTGGTGACATCACAAGCGACCGAGGCTCCCAATTTACCTCTGAGCTCTGGACGGCGGTTGCTGAGCACCTCGGGATGAAGATCCACCGCACTACTGCCTACAACCCACAGAGCAACGGACTGTGCGAGCGGTTCCATCGGGACATGAAAGCAGCTCTGCGGGCCAGCCTCACGGGCGGCGACTGGGTGGACCGGCTTCCGTGGGTCATGCTCGGCCTGCGTTCAGCCCCTAAGGAGGACCTCCAGGCATCCGCCGCGGAGCTGGTGTATGGCGAGCCTCTACGGGTTCCAGGGGCGTTCCTTCCGACTGCTACGGCTCCCTGGTCGCCCGCCTCTCACCTCAGTGCGTCCCGGAGCGCTGCTGACGCCTTCGTTCCCGTTCCGACGTCTCGACACTGCCTTCCCCAGTCCTACGTCCCCAAGGATCTGCCATCGGCGAAATACGTCTTCATAAGACACGACAGCCATCGGTCCCCGCTGCAGCCCCCATACGACGGGCCCTTCCGTGTCCTGGAGGCGGGGGATAAGAACTTTGTGGTAGACATGGGGGGAAGACCGGAGCGGGTGGCTATAGACCGTCTCAAGCCTGCTCACGTGGACATTGGGGACCCGGTGCAAGTGGCCCTGCCGCCGCGACGGGGGCACCCTCCTCGGTCGGCCCCTGCGCCTGCCTCTCTTCCGGCCCCAGCTCCACCTGTGGCTCGCGTTTCGGGCCCATCTGTTTCCCCTCCTGTCAGGCACAGCCGTTACGGACGGAAGGTCCGCCCCCCGGCCCGTCACCTGTTTTCCCATTGACTTTGCACTGTGTTGGTTACTGTTCATTTACTGCAGGGTCATGTTTTTCTGTTATGCAATTGCACTTTTTCTGTTTTGCAGGGTTTTGTGTAGTTGAATTCTGGGGGGGCCTGTGTGGTGACCCAAACCATATAATGAGAGACATTCACCTAAGAGGACACTGTAGCTTTAAGAGAAGAAGCGGAGGGGGAGTTAGGTTCTTCCGCTTCCGGTTGAGAGGTCGTTGTTGTTGTCGAATGTATGACATGCTAGGTTGGAGCTAGTAAACTTCCTCGACTACGCTCACGTCTCCTGTCTCGTTGTTTACTAACTCCACAACACAGTAATTATTATACTTCCACAGGCTGCAGGAATAGTGTGGACTTGCACTATCTAACGACATGCAAAAATGTAAGCAGGCAATTGCAAACATATCAGATTTGAATGTTTCTTACTGCACAAGTCATACAATTAAAGATTATGTTGCCAGTTAAACCAAACATCCACTCTTCAACAGTGTTTCACATACAGTACACAGATATTAAACAATAGACCAGAAGTGGGAGCCGACGTGGCGTCACAGTGCACTTCCTCTTCACGTTTCCTGTTCAGAGCGGGCTGACAACCATGAGCACTGCTGCTTTATGTTTTTAAAACGCCTCTATCATGCGGGCTGCCAGATTAGAGACATTCTATACAGCATAATCTTCACTGTAATTTCATCCCATCATACCTGGCCAGTTTAAGTATGGTAGTTGTCTTTAGGTTTTACACAAGTAGATGTTCCATGACAAAATACTATTTTTTTTAAATAGTATTTTACACTTCAAGCTGCTTTTAGAAATATGTACAGTCAAAATTGGTGTAGTTTAGCTAAATTTGTTGGTTTTCTGACATGGACTTGTTTCTTCAGCATTGTCCACACGTTTAAGTCAGGACTTTAGGAAGGCCATTCTAAATCCTTAATTCTAGCCTGATTTAGCCATTCCTATACCACGTTTGACGTGTGTTTGGGGTCATTGTCCTGTTGGAACACCCAACTGCGCCCAAGACCCAACCTCCGGGCTGACGATTTTATGTTGTCCTGAAGAATTTGGAGGTAATCCTCCTTTTTCATTATCCCATTTACTCTCTGTAAAGCACCAGTTCCATTGGCAGCAAAACAGGCCCCGAGCATAATACTACCACCACCATGTTAGATGGTAGGAATGGTGTTCCTGAGATTAAAGGCCTCACCTTTTCTCCTCCAAACATATTGCTGGGTATTGTGGCCAAACAGCTCAATTTTTGTTTCATCTGACCACAGGACTTTCCTCCAGAAGGTCTTATCTGATGCCCACAAAAATAATACACAATAATAGTCATTCTAATTACAAATAAAAAGAAAACACTTTTGGGACCTTTTTAAAAAAATCAAAAAAAATATAGAAAAATATTTTTTTTTCAAAAGGGGGGCTTTTGAAAAAATGTTTTTTAGTGCACAGCCCTCGATAAACATTTACTGCAATAATGGTACATTTGACTGCGTCAAAGAGGTCAAATTTGAAGTACAGCAATCCCAGGTTTATCACTGTTAATTGGTTCCGGCCATAACCGCAATAAATAAAATTACGCAATGTTGGAATCATTAACTACACATTGAATATTTCCATAGCTAGAGCATTTAAATTACCCCCTCCTACCTTCTCAGTACATTTTCAACATTTTGAGATCCCTCTGGACATGAAATAACACCATTTAGCCACATTTGAATCCAATATAATAATACTGCACGAATCAGTGGCCACTGAACAGTGTGATTTGATTACCTGTAATAGCCTGTCGAATGGCTTGAGGACTGCAGAGACTGTTGACTTTTTTTTTTAAAAAAAGGTTAAAGACACAACTTTGTAATCAGGCTTTTTACTGATTATGTTAAACTCTTCATATGTTTTATTTTATTTTTTTATTTTTATTGTGTTATTTTCTATTTTATGTATTGCTAAAATAATGACTATTATCAATGTTATGTTTTTATAAATTTGTTGATGTCATTTTTATATTTTATTATGTTTCCCACTATGTTTTTTAGATGGCGTTAATTTTAGTTATTCTCCAGTGTCGTGTCCAATGTTATCAAAGGCGACGTTTTTTTTCCTCAATCCTCAGTGCCATCCCATGTTTTGTTGTGTGTGTGTGTGAGTGTGTTTGAATGTGTGTGTTTTCATCTCTTCTTTCTTTTTTTTCTGCAAAACACTTGCCACTTGCATGTGCATGGAAAGTGCTATATAAATAACGTTTGATTGATCATGTGTAATGTCAGCAAATCTCATGAGACAGTAGCTCAGTGAAAATACAGTATAATGAATAAACATTTCTTTGTGACGTCACCACAGAAGGGTACAAGTGAAGGCAACTAGTAATAGTGTGACAATGACCATACAACTAATATTGACATTTACTGCAACATTAAAAAAACGATTCTTCAAAGTTTCTTGTCTATAATTACATATCTGGCACCATGCTTCAAATGCTCACTAGTTTTGCTTTATTTTAGTTGAATTGTGTGCTTCCTGTTTCCAAGGAGTGCCGACGTGTCTCTGTTTTCTCCTGCTTGTTTGCTGCTTTTTTCACTTTTAAACCATTCTACAAGTCTTGGGTATATGTTTATTATTGTTATTTGAATTGAACCAAGACACTCTAAATCAGTTTAATGTTTTTTTTTTTTTTTTTAATGCTTTTTACAATCCATCTGAGAAGTCAGTGACAACAACCCTTTAAACATGATTGAAGGAGTAAGCCAAACAATAGCTTCCTGTATATCAACAAGAAATGTGTTCGCTAAAAGCACCTGCTGGACAGATGCATAGAGTCCCATCTGTCCAGCAATAACTCACGGGAGGTGTGGCGGGGCATTCATGACATCACGAACTACAGAGGCTGCAATGTGACAACTGCGGATCAGAGTGCGACACTGGCAGAGGAGCTTAACTGTTTCTTTGCCCGTTTCGATACCCCCCAGCGACACTCATCTGCTCCAGCCCTGCCCCCGCCCCCACTGGGCTCCGGCACCACTCCACTCACTGTACAGGAGCACAGTGTCAGACGAGTGCTCCTGGCTGTGAACCCCAGGAAGGCTGCCGGACCAGACGGAGTACCTGGAAAGGTGCTCAGGGCGTGCGCCCACCAGCTCGCTCCCCCCCTCACCAGGATCTTCAACCTCTCCCTGGCTCAGGCAGTCATCCCATCCTGCCTGAAGTCATCTACAATAATCCCGCTGCCGAAGAAGTCTCCCATCACCAGCCTGAATGATTACCGACCAGTGGCTTCGAGAGACTGGTTCTCCAGCACATCAAGGACCATATCCCTCCAGACTTTTACCCCCACCAGTTCGCATACCGGGCGAACAGATTCACAGAGGACGCCATCGCTGTTGCTCTCCACTCTGCTCTGAACCACCTGGAGCAGCAGCAGAGCTACGTCCAGATGCTCTCTGTGGATTATAGTTCTGCCTTCAATACAATAATCCCGGACAGACTCTGCAATAAACTGGACACTCTTGGCCTCCCCCCTCTCACAAACGCCTGGATAAGGGACTTCCTAACGGACCGACCCCAGAATGTGAGACTTGGCCCCCACCTCTCATCCACCCGCACGCTGAGCATCGGCTCCCCACAGGGCTGTGTGCTGAGCCCCCTCCTCTACTGCCTCTACACCCATGACTGCAGTCCAGCCCACAGTGACAACCTTATCGTCAAGTTTGCTGACGATACCACAGTGGTCGGGCTCATCTCCAGGGGTGACGAGGCTGCCTACAGGGAGGAGGTCCTGAAGCTGACGGCCTGGTCTTCGGAGCACAACCTCGCTCTCAACACCAGCAAGACCAGAGAGATCATCGTCGACTTCAGGAGGAGCAGCACCGACCCTGCCCCCCTCTACATCAACGGGGAGCGTGTGGAGGGGGTCCACTCCTTCAGGTACCTTGGAGTCCACATCTCCAACGACTTTTCCTGGACAGTCAACACCACAGCAATCATCAAGAAGGCTCAGCAGCGGCTACACTTCCTGAGAGTCCTCGGGAAGTACAACCTGAAGCCTGACCTGCTGCTGACCTTCTACCGCTCGTCCATCGAGAGCCTGCTGACCTACTGTATTACAGTATGGTACGGCAGCTGCACTGCAGCAGACAGGGAGAGGCTGCAAAGAGTGGTCAAGACGGCTCAAAAGATCATCGGCCGCCCTCTCCCCTCCCTGATGGACATCTACACCTCCCGCTGCCTCAACAGAGCCAGTGCCATCATCAAGGACAGCACCCACCCTGGCTCTGACCTGTTCCACCTGCTGCCCTCTGGGAAGCGCTACAGGTGCATTAAAACCAGGACGAACAGGCTAAAAAACAGCTTCTTCCCCAGACCCTGAACAGACTTCCCCATTGACCCTCATAACTGCCTTCTCTTCGGTGCAATAACCCATTCCACCAACCACCCTGTTTCATGTAGATATTCATGTACATATTCATTTCACCCTCTGTATAGAGTGTACACTTGTTTTATTGCACTGTATGGAATGGCCTCAATCTCGTTACCCTGCGTAATGACAATAAAGCTGATTCTGATTCTGATTCTGGTAAGCAGATTAACAAACCCTCGAATTTCACAAAATCTCAAATCTCAAAATGCGATGAGTTTGCAGTATTCTTTCATGATAAAGTTCAAGGCATTACAAATGCAATAATTCCTGGGAAACAAATAGTTACTTTGCAGCCAGCTCGTCAACTAAAGCTGGCAAATTTTACTCCCAACACTGACAAAACAGTTAAAGAAATCATCCAGTCTGAGTCCACCAACATGCTGCTTTGATGAGTTACCTACTAGATGTCTAAATTCTGTGCTGAGCACTTTGTTACCACAATTTGCTCATCTCGTTAACGTCTCACTTCTGACTGGAACATTTCCAAAGGCCTTAAAACTGCTGTCATTAAGCCCTTCCTAAAGAAGAGTGGTCTTGATGCCACGGTACTGAAGAACTATCGCTCAATATCAAACCTGCCATTTTTGGGAAAAGTCCTAGAAAAAGTTGTATTCCAACAGCTTACTCACTTTCTCCTGTTTAACAATGTTTTTGATACTTTCCAATCAGGCTTTAGGCCCCACCACAGCACTGAAACAGTGCTGATCAAGGTGACAAATGATATCCGCCTCAACGCACATGCAGGAAAAGGCACAGTCTTGTTTCTAATATCCTAATACAGAGGTTAGAAAACGGGGTGGGAATATCCGGTTCTGCTCTCAACTGGTTCAAGTCCTATCTCGATCACAGGACATACTTTGTTGAAATAGGCAACTGTGTCTCTGACCAAATGGCTATGACCTGCGGGGGTTCCCCAGGGCTCGATTTGGGGCCCCTGTTGTTCAACTTGTACATGCTGCCACTAGGTCAGCTAATACGCAGCTTCAATGTGTCCAACCACAACTACGCAGATGACACTCAGATCTACGTGTCACTGACGGCAGGTGAACGTCAGCATGTTGATTCACTTTGTCGCTGCATCGAACAGATCAGTGTGGATGCAAAACAAATTTCTTAAGCTAAAGACAAAATACAAAACTAAAATCAATGTTTTTGGCCCACAAAAGCAAAGAGAAATTATTAGTAGTCATTTTGAGACCCTCTTACTGAAACCTAATAATCCGATTAAAAATCTGCGGGTAGTAATGGACTCACACTTGAACTTTAACAGCCACATTAATTCTATAACATCAGCAGCTTTTTACCACCTGAAAAACATTGCCAACATCAGAAGAATACTTTTAAAATCAGACTTAGAAAGACTAATCCATGCCTTTGTCTCCAGCAGGTTAGACTACTGTCATGGTCTTCTCACTGGGTTCTCTGAACAAGCTGCAAAGCAGCTGCAGTGCATCCAGAATGCTGCTGTTCGAGTCCTGATGAGAACCAGGAAATACCACCATATTCGTCCAGTGCTTAGGTCACTGCACTGGCTTCCTGTTGCTCAGAGAATAGACTTTAAAACAGCTCTCCTTGTGTACAAGTCTTCTCATGGTTTTGAGCCAAAGTACATCTCTCACATGTTAGAACCATATGAACCATCCCGGGCTCTGAGAACCTCATGGAGTGGTCTCTTGCTGGTGCCCAGAGTCAGGACCAAGCATGGTAAAACTGTGTTTCAGTTTTTGTTTTTAAAATCTGGAATAGTCTTCCTGAATTTGTGAGACAGGCCTCAATGTTTGCAATGTTCAAATCCAGCATGAAAACACTTTTATTTAATTGTGCGAATGGCAACTCAATTTCATTGATTTTAATTACTTATGATTATTTTTATGATGATTGTATTTTCAGATTGTTATTTGGATTTTTTTTTTCTTTCTTTTAATTTTCTGTAAAGCACTTTGAATTGCCTTGTGTAAGACTTGTGCTCTATAAACAAAATTGCCTTGCCTTGCCTTTAATGATCTTGTAACTAACTGCGATAAATTAATTCAGTTGACATGTTTTTCTAACGTAACATTTGGTTTGAAATTAGAACAACTTGTACGCCAACCAGTGATTGTTTTCAAATTTGGAGGTTCCATTTAAAAATAAGGGAAGTTTCCAGAAAATTAGGAGGGAAAAACACATTTATTCCGGCCATTGCGGGGTTGCTACCATGTTATTTTATTTTGAAGGCCTGAATTACAGGCTCCAGTATGTGTCGCACCAATGTTTACCCGAGTGCTCCAGAAACTGGGTTGCTCCTGCAATAATGGAGTGGGTTTTTTTCACGCAAGTTAAAATATGGGAATGGGAGGCGTCGGGGACAAAGGGGAAAAATTCGGGAGTTTCTTGGGGAAAACAAGAGGGTGAATGATGGGTTACACTATAATACAACTCATTATAGTTGCTCATTCATTGTCTCTTATATATTGTATCTAGGTATTTTACGGCTACATAAAGCAGAGGTTCTTAACTTCTTTTTAAACTCGGGGCCCAACCTTTCCCCTACAAAAGGGGCCCACTCAAATAACAACACTGAATTAGTAATCTTACTCTAGATTTTAAATCGTATTCAATAGTTATATCTAACCTACTTACAGTTTACAACCCTGTCAAATGATATGAAACGATGTGTTAATCACAAGGATTATTATTTATTTAACACATAAACCTTAGGTTTAGGTCAGGCTGATTAAAAAATAAATACGAGCCATCTATACATCATGAGAAGGGACTCATAAATAAATGATGAAAAAAATGTATTTACATAAAAACGTTTTTCAAAAATAAATAAACTAAATTGATAACGAATATGTTTCTTAACTAAACTGTCAATTACATTTAAGTGGAAATGAAAATACAGCTTCACCACTTTAGTCATAACTTATGCGCTTCAGAAACGTGTCTATGACTTTAGCTCCAGACTTGAGATGTGGTGCAAAAGTGTATTACAACCGAGTACCACTGCAGCCCATACGGCTCACTGCTGAGACACAGGTATTTTTTGGCAGCTCTCTAGGAGTCGCTCGCAGCCCTACAATGGGGCCCGGCCCTATGGTTAGTAAACACTGATATAAAGGGATTTAAAAGCACAAAACAATTTATTGTTACAGTATAAGTCACTACTTCCTTACATCTTGTTTTACATCAAATGTGTTTAGTATCTTTCTGTTTTGGCATATTTACTGGGGGTATGTAGAGTATTAAGAAAACCTGCACAATCTAATCCAATGCAGATGCTGTATCAAGAAATTAGCCTTAAAATACATTAATAATCAATAAACCCTGGCACTGGTGCAGAATGGCACTGCGTCCCATTCAGAGGTGCTTTTCATGTAAAATAATAAGGCAACTGAAATATTACAATCAGCTCTGAATTCAAATGTGATCAGAAATGAGAGCACCTAGACCAGTGTTTTTCAACCACTGTGTCGCGGCACACATGTGTGCCGTGAGATACAGTCTGGTGTGCCGTGGGAGATTATGTAATTTCACCTATTTGGGTTAAAAATATTTTATGCAAACCAGTAATTATAATCTGCAAATAAAGGGCCATTGTTGAGTGTCAGTGCTGTCTAGAGCTCGGCAGAGTAGCCGTGTAATACTCTTCCATATCAGTAGGTAAACGTTGTATCTAATGCTTAAACCAAAAATAAACAAAAAGCGAGTGCCCCTAAAAAAGGCATTGAAGCTTAGGGATGGCTATGGAAAACGAAACTAAAACTGAACTGGCTGCAAAGTAAACAAAAACAGAATGCTGGATGACAGCAAAGACTTACAGCGTGTGGAGCAGACGGCGTCCACAAAGTACATCCGTACATGACATGACAATCAACAATTTCCACACAAAGAAGGATAGCGTCCGCACAACTGAAATAGTCTTGATTGCTAAAACACAGCAGGTGCGGGGAATAGCGCTCAAAGGAAGACATTAAACTGCTACAGGAAAATACCAAAAAACAGGAAAAGTCACCAAAATAGGAGCGCAAGACAAGAACTAAAACACTACACGCAGGAAAACACCAAAAAACTCCAAATAAGTCACGGTGTGATGTGACAGGTCGTGTCACTTACTTTGAGACAAGAGCTATAGTGATGCATGGTTGGTCATGGTTTGAATTCATATCCAACAATTGCAACAATTACTTTTTATTGTCAGTATCAACGACTGAGTTTACTTTTTTATGTTTTCTGCTGGTGGTTTACCTCCGCATTTTTTCAATGAACAAAAATGTGCCTTGGCTTCAAAAAGGTTGAAAAACACTGCCCTAGACAATACTTACAGGTACTGGGCACTTGAAGCGGGCAGTTTGGACGGCAGGTCAGGACTCCACTCCATCTCTGGTCCTTGTTGAGTCACACAGTTTGCTCGGTCGCTTTCAGGTCGACACTTGATAAACTTATACACAGCAGTCTTGGGCACCGCTGTAACAAATATATATTCATGTTGAATTATGCGTTTTATAGCAGCGTGTGTTCCAGGAAATTACAACATGACTGCTGAAACAGGTTGACAACACAGTCAGGAAGGTGAAAAGGGAAGTAATGGAGAGTTTCTCAATATGTTGGATGAATGCAAGGAAAGTAGACTTTACTTTTCTCAAAAAGATATTCATCAGACGTTAGTCATCAAAGGGAAGTTATGTCCTACAGCTGAATCATCTTGAACAGAAATCTGTCACTCCCACGGACGATAAAGTAAAAAATATAACTACCTCTTAAAATGATTTGACAGTGTTTCACTTCTTATTGCAGCTGTTTAGTACCGTCCAGAAAAGTGGTTTCTCCCCAGGAGTGAAACTTTAATAGATGCATCATACATAAACGACAATGAACATAAAATACATTGATGTACGACAATTATACATCAAAAGGCATGTGTTTGTTTATATTATCAATAAAAATAGCATACAGCATACACAAACTAGTTTTTTCAGGGACCAAATTGGTCTTATGAAGAAATAAAACATTGAAGAAAAAAAGTCTCGTATGTATATACAGTATATACACACACACACACACACACACACACACACACACACACACACATACATGTTAAATGTATGTATGTATTGTGTGTGTGTGTGTGTGTATATATATATATATATATATATATATATATATATATATATATATATATATATATATATATATATAGTTTCTATTCTAAATACACAAAGGAACTACTTTTAGACTGTTGACAATTATTCTTTAGTGTCTGATGATCAATAACATAGCTTCCAAAAACATTTGGGAAAGACTGCACTGTAATGTAAATATTAACCAGGATTTCACTGTATTATATATCACAGTAAAATACTAGTCATAATGCACTGTAACCACACAACAGATTACTGTAAAAATTACAGTACTTTTATATTTCACAGCATGTAACTTTACAATAAATGACTGTAAATGTTATTGTGAAAGTAATGCAATTATTAGCCAGTAATTTACTGTGAATTTACAATTAACATTTTTACAGTGTGGTATATTGAAAGATTTGAGACATGTTTAAAAAAATCAAAAGCTATTTTGGAAGCTTTTTTTTTTTTTTTTTACAAAATAATACAAATGATTGAATTTCCTCTCCAATTGTTCTTTGAATAAAACTCTCAAAGGTACTGCTTTTTTTAAAGCTTCGGCGTGCTTGTTTGATGATCAATAAAATTGCTTACAACTGCCAGATAATAATTTTGTTGTAAACACAAAAAGGCAATTGAAAAATGTAAAAAAATAAAAAGCTATATGTAATAAATAATAAACAAAAAGCTAATTAGCAGAGTTCCAATAACAATTGTGTACTAAATGAATACAATGACGCTTGCTCTGAAACCAAAACAACAAACTAATGATTTCTTTATCTCCAAGTAGTTTCACTTAAAGTTATTTTTCTTTTAAGAGGACACATGATTGACAATGCACTTGCAAATGTGAACATGTCAGCCACAGACCTTCACCTTCAGTCGGCCTGTCAGAACAAGAAAAATGTCCACTCTGATATCATCAGCAACAGTTCCATGACCTTACCTTGTGCGTTTTGTAAGACGAGGAAGCTGCAGGCGACGATAAGGAGGGTCGCAGTCATTCTCAACTTTAGGCCGCGGCAATAAGAGAGAATAAAAACACTTCTTTCCTGTGTTGTACACAGAGTCCAAGTGCCTGACACGCACACACACACACACACTCAAACAATCACCAAGACTAAGCTCAGCCCTCTGACTGCGTCATGGTTTCCTGAAGTCTTCTTGTGTTAAAAAAAAAAACTCCTTTCTGGAAACTTTCACTTTTGCAGCTTCCAATCAAAAAGATCACATCTTTGTCTAAGTGCATGAAAGGAAATACCACAAAGATTCCATCTGGCCAAGAGGAAACACCAGTTAAGTCCTAATTGACCCGATAATGACAAAGAGGAGCCGGATGGATGAGGAGATAAATGGCGTTGACAGTGGTAAAAAAAAAAAAGAAAAAAGAAGAAGAAACAACTACAGTACTGTATTTGTGTGCGTTGTTACTTGTGTGCCAACATCTTCAATACCAATGTTTGTGTGTACTATTGTTTGGATGTAAAACACTTTATAACTTGATTAGACAGGCGCAGGCCAAAATAATAGTTACACCTACATCATGATATGAGATTCAATAAAAGCACAGTGCACCAAAAAATTCTCCCAATGCGATGAAGTACTGTACTCCACCACAACAATAACCATATTGTAAATATAAAACTCAAAATGTATGCATTTCTATATTTTTTAAAGGCAGCATTTGTTTGGATCATTTATATATATATATATATATATATATATATATATATATATATATATATATATATATATATATATATATATATATATATATATATATATATAAATATATATATATATATATATATATATATAAATATATATATATATATATATATATATAAATATATATATATATATATATATATATATATATATATATATATATATATATATATATATATATATACATATATATATATATATATATACATATATATATATATATATATATATATATATATATATATATATATATATATATAGGCTGATTGGCACCACTAAAT
>NC_084732.1:35950279-35992779 GCF_033978785.1 Entelurus aequoreus | reverse complement strand
TTGATCTTGACCCTCTCAGCGGGCGGAAGGGAATCTGTACAGAAGAACTGGCACACAAATTCTGCAATTTTTTGTGTAAAATACCATTTTGGTTTTACGCTGAGTCCTCCTTCCATGGGGGCTGCTGGTCCTGTGAATGGCTGACCTGTATGCAGCTCAGAGGGTGAAAAACTCTAAGGGCGGTAAAACAGTTTTATTCACAGACCTTCGAATGATCATTAACGCTAATTGCAACATGTCAATCCAATTAAATTTGGTCTGTGCACAGATTTTAGCCAATTAGTTTTTAATGTTCTGGTCCATCCTTTCAACCTTACCTTGGGACTCAGGATGGTACCCCAAACCTGTGTTCTAGTCCGAAAGCCTTTTCGACCAAGGCTAAGTGAGTATATATTTCTTTTAATGGTTGCCGTTGTCTGACCTAATCTTTTTGGGGAAACCATGTCGGGGTACTAGGTCATTCACAAGTCATTTAATTATTGATATTGCATCCTCTTTTGAGGTTGTTGTTGATTCCGGCCAACCACTGTGATTGTCAACACAAGTCAGTACGTACCTTTCCCTTGTACCGTATTGATCAGATCAGTGAAATCAAAGACTATACCTGGTTCACACTCACCTCCTCCATATTCTAAATTTGATCTACTAAACTACTATCGATGTGTAAAATCGTTATTTTCAAATTAAAATTAGTTATAACTTCTTACCCACGGGACAAATGTTAAAACTATGGAATGTGTCAGAGTCGGATGATTGTCGATTTTGTTCCAAGGAGTCTGTATCCACCCTCACTCACCCCCTTCTGTTTCTGAAAAAAAGGACTGTGTTAGTCATACTATCACTTTCAGAAACATCTAAGAAAAAGGTCAGCTAATAGTCAAGTAGCGGAGGGCAGGTCATGTTTGAGGTCAATGATTGTCTCTTCAGCCTCTATGGTCCACTGGGGGGTGGTGTTAGGGTAGGGGACCCCTTAGCAATATCACAATTAACTCAAACTCATCTGAACCCTAACTTTTATGTAACTTATTCAATATGGTGAAAGTAACAAAATATGCTTATATTTATATTGTCACCAATACTAGAAAAATACTACCCTCATGGCGGATGCTTTAGCAATAGTATTTTGAAATTTTACCACACCTGGTGGCCCCAATAATTCATTAAGTCAAGCTCATGTTGTACAAAGTTGAATGATGCAGACACGTTTGTTACTGAATACTTTCTATCAGACTTCTGTCTTGACGACTATGTGTATGTAATGAGCAACTATAATTATTTGATATGCTTAAATGTGTAATGTGTCGTTTTAGCTCAGCTGTTGTGTAGCTGCTAGCTCCTCGTAGCCTACAGGTGTCTAAAGTGCAGCCCATAGTTATGTGTTTAACATAACCATGGGCTAAACCTAAACAATTGAAAATGTGGTATTTGGGTGTCGGTGTAATGTGTGGCAGCTACGCCGTGTCTTATCATTGTACCTAAGTTCTTTGGTTTTGTAGGCGAGACAGAGAGCAAGGGAACAATGTGGGACACTATTGTGTCCATTTTATACCATGCTAGCTGTTGCAAAGATAGGTCAACATGAGCAGCCACACCTTGAGTTCCAACATATATAAATAATCATAACATATGGCGAGTCGGGTGGCAGAACACACGGAAGCATCTCAGCCAGTCAGGGTTTTCACTGTTAGAGCAGTTGGATGTCAGCCATTCCTGTTGTTTCAGGCTGTGGTATGAGCTCATGGAGTAGTCTTGGTAGTGGTGTCGCAGCTGGGTGGTTCAGCCGTCAGGTAACACCATGAATGTTCCTTCTTTGCGATTTGAATGTCAGGGTACAGTCTGTAAAGGAGGTCCAGCAATCTGAACCGGAAGTGGTTTGGTGACAGGTAACCTTCTTGTGACCCCAGCGAAGCCTTCGACCTTTAAAGAGGAAGCACACAGTTTTTTTGGTACCTCTGCATTCAGAATCGAATGGGTGGCTGATAAAATTGTCCGTTGACACTCATGTCCAGCAGGGGTCCTGTCGGTACTTCCTGCTGCGGCTCCTGATGTGGGCGTCCTCTTACACGCCTTCGTGTTCGTTTGTTGGCACGACGGAACCTTTCCTGTTTGGAAATGTTCGGACAGTCACTACTCCAGTCACCAGGCTGGTCACAGCCGAAACAGTGTCTACCCCAGACTGGCTTTGAAGCATCGTGTTGTCCACCACCCGAGTCCAACCGCACGTCTGTTGAGGATTCTTTCCTCCACCTGTTGGAACTCAAAAGCAAGGTCACCCACTGCCGAATATACCTTAGCTGATCTTTGACCTTTTGGTTCTTTTAACCTTTTATCTTCAGCGATCTGTAATTTAAGTAGTCGTTTCCTTGTTGCCCTGTCATTAGCCCTATTTTGCATGGGATGAATAAAATGTCCTGCCATATATTGTTTTTGGCACCGTGTATATCAGGGTTAACTTTGTCCAAAGTGTTTGGCCAAAGGTTCCCTCCCGGAGGTACAGGTGGGAAACAAGGTCAACAATGGCTTGCATGTATGCATCGGCAAGAGACTTATATTAAAGTAGGCCCCTATAATTGTCATGTGTCAAAAATGTCTGGTGTGCACCGCCCTCTGCTGGAGGAAAATGGTCAGACTTGCAAAATAAGGGGTTAATACTTTCTCTTTTAACGTTGATGTTCCAGGTAATTTAATGTTCAGTGAATGTATAGGATAGGCCGATGTCATTGTGGCTTGTACAGCCCTTTGAGACACTTGTGATTTAGGGCTATATAGATAAACATTGATTGATTGATTGATTGATGGTTGATGGTTGATTATATGACCAAAATGAACTTATTTCATTTATTCATTCATTTTCTATCGCACTCATAGTTTTATTCCATTTTGCATTTAATTATTCCTATTGATTTCTTCCCATTTCACTCAAACAACTAAACAAACAAATAAACAAACTTGCAGCTAACCACAATCAACAGCATACCATTTACGAATACCTTCATTTGTCACATTTGTCATCTTTCTTTCACTTTCGTTTTCCTTTACAAACAACCTCCTGTACCCTAACTCTTCCTTACACTTCACACAATGTTTCTATTTTCTGTTCTCCTAGAAACCATTCACGTAACGTAAGGTTATAAACATCCTTTTCCCCTATTGTTAATGTCATTTGTCAAAAATGTCTGCCGTAGGAAAATGGACAGACGTGTAGAAGGGGTTAATTTTCGGAGGCAAGATTAATCTTAGAGGGGCGTGTTAATACCTCCTTCTCTTGTCACTGGAGTAGGGGGCGGTGGCCTAGTCAAAGTCTGGGCGGGTCGTTTGACACTCAGCAGCACACACACACACGAGCACGCGTAAGCACTCACACACACGCACACACACACACACGAGCACTCTCTTTCCTTTTCACTTTACCATAAAACTTCCAGTTACTTTTTTTTTATTTTACCAGACGTTTGAGTTCACAACTATTCGAGTATTGTAAACTCCCTCTTAACCCTTTCAAGGAATGTTTTTTTATTTTTATTTTTTTAACTCTACCTGCTAATTCCATTGTCGACAACCGTCCATTCAATTGATCATTAAACAGTAATGATTCATCACATTCCTCCCCCGCTGCCATCACATTTCTGTTTTTCACACTCCAAGGCCATGTGTCTATATTTTCTTAATTCTAGTGCCCTTATCGCACTGGGATCTTCCAACCCGGGAGTCTTTATTGTACCTTTTACAAATGGCCTCCAGCCTTTTCCGTACGTTTCAGTGCCCTATTATCGTCACTGGGATCTTGCAACCCGGGAGTTTTTATTGTACCTTTTACAAATGGCCTCCAGCCTTTTCCGTACGTTTCAGTGCCCTATTATCGTCACTGGGATCTTGCAACCCGTAGTCATTAAGGGACGACCAAATTCCCAGGGTAAGCTACACCCAACTATTAGTTCACTCGTCAATGAAACTGCCCGTCACGGTAATCGAGACACAATGGCCTGAGTTGACCACTTATTTACAATTTTAATGCAATGGCAGGCTCGGCAAAAATGCAATCAATCTATCAAAATCACCAATCTGTGCCTGGGATTAAAAAACAGTGTTTGACTTACAGACTTCAGGACAGACTCCTAACGCAGATTTTATCTAAAAAGAAAGGTTCTGCTTACCTTGAATTGGCCAATTGAGTCTGTCCAGAAGATTGCAAGAAGTCATCAATCAACAGCGTGCCATCTCGGACGAAGCCCCCAAATTGTTGCGTTGACCAGCATTCCTCCAATAGGGAATTCAAATTGCTAGTCTCTCCCAGATTCTTTTTATGGCAATACGCTGATGTTTATATTCAATCTCCAGGCAATAGTTGGTATTTTGTAGTTTATTCTCAAAGCTTAGAGGACAAACCTGAGACCAACCCAGCACCCAAGCGTTCCCTAGCCCGGTCCAGATCGGTCTAGCTCGGTCTAGCTCAAACCCCCCGGAAGTCCCGTGATCTTCCGTCTGTCCCTCGCCCCCACTCTCTTTGTTTAGACTACTCCGAGTTATCTCTACTCTGACACATTCCAATCTAGAAGGCCAACACCTTACTATGAGACTCAAAAGAAGGAAGAATACTAGCTATTCTTTATATGACTATAGGAGTTTAGAAAGAAGTAACACTTAAATATGGATATGCTTCCAACAATATATACACACATATATATATATATATATATATATATATATATATATATATATATATATATACACATATATATATGTACACACATATACATATACATATACACATATATATATATATATATATACATACATATACACACATATACATATACATATATATACATATATATATATATATATATATATATATATATATATATATATATATATATATATATATATATATATATATATATATATGTATATACACAAATATACACACATATATATATATATATATATATATATATACACACATATATATATATATGTATATACACACACACATATATATATATATATATTTAGAGATGTCCGATAATATCGGCCGATAAATGCTTTAAAATGTAATATCGGAAAATTTCGGTATCGGTTTCAAAAAGTAAAATTTATGACTTTTTAAAACGCCGCCGGTAAAACACAGACGTAGGGAGCAGTACAGAGCAGTTGCGTCTTCCAGTCAGCAGTCCCTCTCCCCTCTCCCCTCTCCCACACACAACACAGGAGTTGACGACTGCAGCATGAGAGGTTTACTGGCGACGCTTGATGACCTCATCAAACCGCCGCGAGCGTAGCATAACAACAACAAGAGTGTGTTGTTGCCGGTGCTGTAGCCGTGGCTACCAAGCGAGCTCGCTCGGTGACTGACTAACGACACCATGTCTATGGTTTGGGATTATTTTAAAGTGTGTCTGACGGATAAAAAACTGGCAATTAGCAATGACTGCAAAAAGTTGGTTATGCGAGGAGGAACCAAGACGTCTTCCTTTAATACGAGCAATTTGATCTCCCACCTCTTCAAGAATTATAAAGAGATACACGATGAATACAAGCGGAAGATGGATGAAAAGTAAACACCGAAAGCAGCTTGCAGTGAGCGGAGCTGCCCTGTCTCAACGCAGCATTTCAGAAGCTCTGGCTGACTGGTAGGCCACTTCAAGCACTCACCACTCGCTTGCAGCACATTTGTGTTACTCCTTCAAATACGTTAGAGCAGGGCAGATTGAGCCCAGTTTATAATTTCCTGTTATACAGTATGCCAGGCAGTCTTGCACTAAAGGAGGACTATGTTATTGTTTACTTTATTACTCTAGTATACTCTGGACTGAAGTTGTGTGCCTTCACTGTTTTTGTAGCGGTTGTTTTGAGGCATGTTTAAAAAAAATAGAAAATAATGCACTTTGTGAAAGTCAAAGTATAGTATTTCCCATAGCTGCAGTGGGTATCAGGATTATCTCAGGGAGAGCATGTCCCAAATTCCAAGCTGCTGTTTTGAGGCATGTTAAAAAAAAAAAAAGCACTTTGTGACTTCAATAATAAATATGGCAGTGCCATGTTGGCACTTTTTTCCAAAACTTGAGTTGAAGTTGTTCTCTTATTTTTGAAAACCTTGTTACATTGTTTAATGCATCAAGTGGGGCATCACAACAAAATTAGGCATAATAATGTGTTAATTCCACAACTGTATATATCGGTATCGGTTGATATCGGATACGGTAATTAAGAGTTGGACAATATCGGAATATCTGCAAAAAAGGCATTATCGGACATCTATATATATATATATATATATATATATATATATATATATATATATATATATATATATATATATATATATATATATATATATATATATATATATATATATATATATATATATATATATATATGTTTTTATCTTTTGTACGGTAACTTTATCTACTTCGTTACATTTAAAAGCATGCCATACTTGACAGTACATATCATATAAAGATATATCTATAATGTATGACTGGCTGGATAAGCATACTGTAGTTATTCTCAATTCATTCATATTGCAAAACTGAATTGCCATCTCTCCTGCTTCTTTCGTTTCCCCCTCTTTGACTGAAAAAGGGCAGAACAAGGCATTTGTGTCAGCTGACACTTCCGTACGAAGCTGCAGGAAGTGGCAACATCAATCTTCTTCAGGAAGTGACATGTTTGATCTCTTATGACACACACTCATGTAGCAGCTTTTACAGGACTACGGTAAGCATTGACCCAAAATAAAGTTCTCATGAACACGCAGTTACCGGAAGCAAGACTTTTTCAAAGAAATGTACTAAGTTAGAACATGACTGATTGTCCATACAGTTGTTACGACCGCCCTCCCCCTGCATACTGTGGGAGGGCTCGCTGCTTTTATCATCAAGGCGCCATAACATCACTAGGACAGTTTCAAGCAGTCTTCTTACATGATGTTGTGTTCTTTAAAAACCCATTCCGCATGCAGAAAGTGTCCACATCCTCCAAGTGATGCACTACTAGAGCATCACAACCCTATCAAACAGGAAGCCGCGTGAATTCGGTCAAAGTTAAAAGGCCTCGTGGTTAGATATGACGTGTTCAAACGTCAAGACTCTTTTGCAATCGTTTCCGCTGACAACTTTTTTTTTTGGAGATAACATAAATCTGATAAGTCTGAAGATTTAAAAAAAACATTTCAGCATGGGACTTTTGAGCAGTGGTGTGCCGTCAGGGCCAGCAAGGCCTTCTCTGCTGGCCTAACATAACCAGAAATCATGATCATGATTAAAAATAAAATGATTTTTTAATTTACTTTTCCTGAATATCTAAAATTATTCATATTCTCTTCATGTCATATTATGCTCCTTCCAGCGCTGTTGTTTTTAGTTTGAGTTTGTATCCAATCAGAATTCAGCTAGTTTATGTTGCCATGCTGTACCAAATCTGCCAGACACCTTCAGAATCAACAAGGCGGGAGTCCGTGCACCCTAAGTGAACAGGACATACAGTTGATAGACAGTTGCGATAGCCAATCAGATCACGAGTTGTTGTCAGTAAGGCCTTCTAGCTGGCTTCACGGTGAACGTGACATTTACGCATCCTGTGATTGGATACTCATCGGGACCGTTAGCGGATGAATTTGAGAACACAGAGTTGAGAGACAGTTACAATAGCCAATCAGATAACACGTTGTTGACAGTAGCTGTTCTGTTAAAGTGTCATGCTTGTCATTTAATTAACATTGTTACATGTGTATTTGTCACCATTGTGTGGTCAGGGCAGTTAATATACAGTATCTTTGAGAAGTGTGTACTTTGAATCAAACTTTATTGACCGGAAGTTGCATGAGCCAAGCAGAGAAATTTACGGTATATGTTTTAATTGCTGATGCGTTTTAATTGATCAGAAAAATAACCCGTTATGCATACTGTTGATGTGATTCAATGCCCATCCATCCATCCATCCATTTTCTACCGCTTGTACCGTTCGGGGTCGTGGGGGGTGCTGGAGCCTATCTCAGCTGCATTCGGGCGGAAGGCGGAGTACACCCTGGACAAGTCGCCACTTCATTGCAGGGCCAAAACAGATAGACAGACAACATTCAAACTCACATTCACACACTAGGGCCAATTTAGTGTTGCCAATCAACCTATCCCCAGGTGCACGTCTTTGGAGGTGGGAGGAAGCCGGAGTACCCGGAGGGAACCCACGCAGTCAGTAGGGTGTAAATGTGTTCCTGTATAGTATTTATCCAGCAATGATCATGTGGTGACATCAATTATGGTATTTAGAGAGGTAATTATTGAAGTTGGAGATCACTGAAGACCTAGGTGGGAAACGCACGGCCCGCCACTGCTTTTGAGTAGTGGTATAAATAAATTCCATGAAGCACAATTTAAATTTATGCAACATGAAAAAGACACCCAACATCACGTGCTCTTTGAAGAAATATTTAATTATTGCACATACAGTATCTACACAAACATTATCTCGACATCATCACATGAACACGTTCAGAGAGGCAAAATGTAGGAAGGCCTTTTCTTAAATGACATCTCACTGAGATGTTTCAGACATTACATCGCTTAAAGGGGATCTGCACTTTTTGGGGAATTTTACACATCATTCACAATCCTTACGTGAGACAAGAACACACATGTCTTTCTCTTTAAGCATTCTCAATTGTAAATAAATGCTAACAATGCAGGTAATGGGGATTTGAAATATTTTCCATTCAAGACTTGTGTTCCCAGTTTAGATTAATCACAATCCTAATGTAGGTTAAAAGAAAAAAAAGTAGGACCAAATGAGCATCTTGTCGCATCTATCTAGCGAGGTCTCTAAGTATAAATTGAATTGCAAAATTGACCAACTTTTCGGCTTATGGCCACAACCTTCAACTATACAAGTGAGAGGCATGATTTATAATCTGGCACAGTGGTGTCCAAATTACGGCCTGCGACTTCAGTCTGGCACGCGAGACATCACAAGTTTAATACGGAGTCTGGCCAGCAGGGTGTTTCCAGCTGAACTTTAAATATCTGTCAGCCTACTGGTTGCGAATTTTCCGCCATCTTGTGGTCTATTTTTATAATTGCGGTAAGTGAGCACAGAATTAATTATATGAGCCCATCCATACAACACTTACTGCTCATGGCTCAAATGAACTGCAACCAACACAAAATCTGAACAAACATGCTCACGCATATCACAACCTGCTCACTGAAAATCATCCAACCACAATACATAATTTTAAATTAAACCCCTTTAAATCCACTACAATGCACGATGGGAAAATGCAAAACACACTCTCCACACTTATAAATGTTTGGCTCATTTTAGCTGCTTGATATTTCTGATTGACTACAAAGGAGGTCGGCACGGAAGTAAACAAGATACGAGTTAAATTTTAACATACTCTTAATATTTAATGTTTTATCCTTTACACTTCATATTGAAGTGTCGTCAGGGTCTGTTGTGGGGGGGTTAACAGTTATGTGTTGTTGTTCAGTCAGTTAGCTATAGCTGTATGTCTGATCATTTCCTAATAATATAAAACCGAAATTTTTTTGTACAAATAATTTTTGTTACGTCACAATCAATGCTTAGCTGTGTGGCAAAAAAAAGCGTTGTATTTGTGTGCGTGTGCGCACTCGCCTGCATCAATTGGACAGCGTATTAGCAATTACTCCCAAAAACATGGCTTTATCGCAGATTGTACTGTATTCTTACATGTTTGGATAACTCTCCTCTTCAATTTGGTATGAAATTGATATGCAGACTTGCTGATTACGTTTAAAAACAGCTCTGTCAACTTGAGCACACAGGCACTCTGAATAAGACAGCATACTGGGTTGAAATACATTTTAAAAAACTGAAGTTATGTGGTGATTTCGATATCAAATTTAATTTTGATGTTTTACATTACATATATTATCTACATTGTGTGTGTGAGTATATATATATATATATATATATATATATATATATATATATATATATATATATATATATATATTCCTGGGTAAGACGTTAAACTGCAACCCCAGGCTACAGAGAGGCAGAACCTTACCTCAGCAAGGGCCCTTTGGATAAGGAAATGCCCCTACTGACAGACCTGGGCCTCCTGCATGCCTGTATGGTACGTCCGGTGATACCGAGTCTAGCCAACACATCGGATAGGAGAGGGAAACTCTGATTCCAAACCACCTGTGGCCTGGCAGGTCAGTCCTCTTCAGGAACAGGCTATAGCAAATCCTCCTGCTGCCTTGTAGGCTATGCTTCTTTAGGAAAAGGCTAGGAGATGCACACTCCGAACAAGAAAGCTGCACCTTCTTGGGCCGCCCTACATGTGGCAGTATCTGCACCTGTTTGGCAATGACCCTCTGAAGGCGAGAGGGTGGCGAAAGGACTGCAGGACCGCTCGACACATAAAACCATGTTTGTGCTGGTAAGACATGCAGGTATCCTGTTAATGGCACCTGACTGGTTTGACGAGAATGACCCAGAGATCAACATCCTCATCAACAGGCTCCATGAAGCCCACAAACAACATATTGATGATAAGGCTTGCAGCCAGAAGCAGCAGCGATACCAACAAACAAGCAAAAGCTGCAGCGTAGGACTCGGCAGATGGAGAACAACTGGTGGGATAAAATTGCAGAAGATATTCAGCTTGCTGCTGACACCATGGACTTTGGGTCTTTCCATGCAGACCTGCTTGCTGTTTATGGGCCCAAAACCACTGGTTCAGCTTCAGTCCGTTCCTCTGACAGGGCAGTCCTGCTCACTGACAAAATTGACATCCTAGCACGCTGGGCAGAGCACTTCAAGGAGCTCTTAGAGATTCCTCAATTTCTGAAGACGCAATTGCCACAATTCCCCAGCTGCGAATGAAAGCTGAGCTGGCTGACCCTCCCCCCCCCCACACCACACCAGTGCTGAGACAGTGAAAGCACTCCAACAGACCACTTCTGGAAAGGCACCAGGAGGCGAAGGGCTGCCCGCAGACATCTACATGAATGGAGGCATGGCACGAGTAGAGAAGCTAACGTCCCTGTACCAGGTCATCTGGAGGAAGGGTGATGTCCCTCAAGACTTCAAGGATGCATCAATAGTGCATGTCTACAAGAGGAAAGGGGACAGGGCATCCTGCGATAACCATCGCGGTATTGCCCTCCTGAGCATCGCAGGAAAGATCCTGGCGAGAATCATCCTCAACCGACTCATCAATCATGTTGCTGAGAATGTTGTCCCTGAATCCCAATGTGGTTTCCACGCATACAGAGGTAACTGTGATATGATCTTTTCCATCAGACAACTGCAAGAAAAGTGCAGAGAGCAGAACAAGGGTCTCTTTATGGTGTTTGTTGACCTCACCAAGGCCTTTGACAGTCAATCGTGAGGGCCTCTGGCAGATTCTTGGCAAGTTGGGTTGCCCAGAGAAGCTGATATAACTCATTGCGTCCTTCCATGACGGGATGCAAGCCAGGGTCCAATACAATGGTGATGCATCTGAGCCATTTCCTGTTAGGAATGGAGTGAAGCAAGGATGTTTTCTGGCGCCAACCCTCTTCTCCATCTTGTTCTCTGCAATGCTGCTGGATGCTTTCACAGACTGTGACATAGGTGTTTACTAGGGATGATGTTTGATAAGAAATTATCGAGTTTGAGCCTATTATCAAATCCTCTTATCGAATCGATTCCTTATCGATTCTCTTATTGAGTCCTGATAGGTTGTTGTATATGGAAAAAAACACAATATTTGGTTTAACAAATCACTTCACATTCTCTACTGCTCGTTACTATAGTATGACCATATCTGAGTTATTGTGCAGAAATGTGGGGAAATAACTACAAATATGAGCTACATTCGTTAACCGTGTTACAAAAAAAAAAAAATTAGACTGATACATAATGTTGGATATAGAGAACATACAAACACTTTATTTATTGAGTCAAAAATATTAAAGTTCGATGATTTGGTAAAATTGCAAACAGCTAAAATGATGTGGAATTAAATGATGGAATGGATTAAGTAAAGAAGTTAAACATTATACTGATATGATCCAGTTTAAGAGGTTGTTCAAATGAATAGTGCTTACAAAGTACAAAGAAGAAGAATTATGACAAATACTTTCAAACTTATTGAAAATAAGATATTCTTCATTTCAGTATATTAATAATGACTGAATTAATTAATTACATATTACAAAACTGTTGTATATACTAATTCACAGATATTTTAATATAAAAAGGTCAGTAAATGATGTATATATTTGTAAACGCTATGAAGTGGGAAAGGGGTAGGATTAAATAAGCTTTACTTCTTCTTTCTCCTGTAAAGTGAAATGATATGAAACTGTGATGTATTATACTGTAAGTGTGTTCATGTTCCAAATAAACTAAAGAAATAAAGAAAGCACTAGTTTATTAGACAGACTTACAAACTCTGTCGTGGTGTAGGCTACAACATAACGTTAACGTTATCAAACACATACAAAAAGGCTCACGTTAACGTTACCGTTAGCCACTGACTATGCTTAGGTAACGTTAGTCTAGCTAACATTACTGCAGTCCTGGTTGACATAAGAGGTAATGTTACTACAAGTGAGCAGATATGGAAATTAACCGGCAACAGTTAACGTTAGTTACTCACCGGCGTCACCGCCACTGTAGCTGGGACTGGGGCAGCTGGCAGAAGAAGAGGGGTGTTCTTCGTCATCTCTGCCGCTGCTTCAACACGTGTCGAAGACACGACACGCTTGTTGTGCTTCCCCCCCTTACACGAGAGCGAAGCCTGGCAATAATTGCATATTGCCGCTTCCTCGTTTTTTTTGGTGAAATGAAGCCATGCCTTGGAGCGCTTTTTCCGGTTCATTTTTTTCCTGCTTTCCCCATCTGCGCGTAATCACTGAGCTACGTGACGTCATTTCTTGTGATGTCCCACGGGGCATTTCTTGTCAGGACAGGATTATTTCCCAGGGATTCGAATAAAGAACCAACTCTTTTTCTTTACTATAGGGTCTCGATAACGGGTACCGGTTCTTAAAAAGGGATTTGAGTCCGAGGAGTCGGTTCTTTTCTTATCGAACAACCGGGAAAACCAGTTTCGAGCATCATCCCAAGTGTTTACATCCAGTTCCGCTTCAGTGGCAAGCTTTTCAACTTGCGGAGACTCCAGGCAAGGACCAAAGTGTTTGAGGCTCTACTGCGGGAATTCCTCTTTGCTGATGACTGTGCTTAGACAGCTACAACTTCAGATTACATCCAGCACATTGTGAACCGCTTTTCAGTATCCTGTAGACGCTTTGGTCTGACTATAAGCCTGGGGAGGACAGTGGCCATGTTTCAACCGCCCCCATCACCTGCTGTGCTCCCTCCACCACTAGTGACCATTGACAGTACGACTTCAAGACCGTAGAGAAGTTCTGCTACCTTGGAAGCACCATCTCTGGACAACGAGATCTCACTGCGCATCTCCAAAGCCAGCTCATCATTTGGATGACTGACAAACAGGTTGTGGCAGAACCACGGCATAAAGCTTTGCACAAAAGCTGCTCTCTACAGAGCAGTAGTGGTGAGTGCACTGCTCTACGGCTGTGAAACCTGGACGACGTACCATCGTCACATCAATCAGCTGGAACGGTTCCACCAGAGGTGTCTGCGCTCAATATGCAACATCAAGTGGCAGGACAAAGTGTCTAACCTTGAGGTCCTGCAGAAGTGTGGTCTACCCAGCATTCAAAGCCTGATCATCAAAGCCCAGCTCCGGTGGGCAGGTCATGTTTTCCGTAGGCCGGATAGTCGGATACCAAAGATGCTGCTCTACGGTCAGCTAAAGGAGGGACAGCGTGGCCTAGTAAGACCCCTTCTCCGCTTCAAGGACACCCTGAAGGCCAATCTCAGGGCCTGCAACATCGATGTAGCAAACTGAGAGGATACAGCTGCACAAAGGGAAAGGTGGAGGCACCAGTTCATCCGAGGCACTCAGAGCTTCGAACGGACAAGGGCGGACTCCATCTATAAGACAAGAGAGACCGCAGAAAACGTGGACCTCTCACCTCCACACTGGACAAAATTCCCTGCAGTATTTGTGGAAGACTGTGTGTCCCAGGGATAGGGCTTCGCTCCCACATGAGGAGTCACGCTAAAAGGAAATAGCTGTTTTTGTCTACTCATCCGTTGGATCGACGGGAGACTCCATCATCGATATATATATATACATACATATATACATACACACACACACACTACATGTAGTCGGCTTTCGGACCCCAGCCCGATTCTTTTAGCCCAATGTGGCCCCCAAGCCAAAAAGTTTGGACACCCCTAATTTAGCATAAAAATTTACCAACTCAGATGCAACTCTGATGCAGTAGTACGTTACCACTCTGTGATCAAGACGCCAATGGCGTTAGCTCTTGCAATAACAATGTCGCTAATACTTAATTAATTAATATGCAAGCCACGGCAATGTGAATAGTTTGCGAAATACACAAAAAAAGAGAAAGATATTTGTGTTCTTCTCTCACATAGGGATTGGGATCTATATGCAAAAGTGCAGTTCCGTTTTATCCAACACTGAATTGGAGAGGACATTTACATCACTGTTAACAGAACATCACAAGGAATCAAGTTTATATGTTATATTATATTGTGTCTGTGAAGGTTGATGTGCAAAGCATCAGATTAGGCTATATTTAAAATTTCATTAGGGTGTGTGCAATGTCGTATAGCAGGACATGTGTAGTAGTGTGTATTTGACCTTACATTGTACAGCACCTAGCATGCACACATGGCACAAAACAGGGAGCGATGACAAATTCATAAAATTGTTTGCAGGAATTCAATTGTTAATTAGCAGCCATCCTTGCTTTGATGCGGTTGATTTTGAGAGGAAGCAAGCCGGCCATTTCCTTACTCAACTCCAGCTCCGTCTCTATGGTGGTGCCGGCATCAGGGTGGGTTTCGCAGTACTGCACAACGTATCTGGACGACAGAAAACATGTTGATCGTGACAGCATGCAAAGCGTTCTCTCTTCTATGTTACCAATAATTTCAATCACTGGCAAATTACTTGCACAATCTAATGAGACCCAATACAAGAGCTGCATGACAAATTATGTCTTCAGAAAAAACACATTCTGAAGTTAGACTTAGACTTCCTTTTATTGTCATTCAAATTTGAACTTTACAGTACAGATAAGAACAAAATTTAGTTGCATTAGCTCGTTGTAGTGCAGAATAAATTATGATGCACCATCCTATTTAACTCCATGCGATGGGAAAACTATAGAAACATCCACAAGTACAGAGCAGCTGACATTTGGGGTTTGGGATCAAATAGAGCTCCATTCAAGCACTTTTGTCCAAGCTCAACACTTAGCAACAACTTTGTTATTGTTTGGGGTAAGGTTATGTGCTGTTCAGACTCTCAGGATGGATTACATGTGTTCTTATGCGCAGAATTTAATAGTTAGATAGATAGTACTTTATGGATTCCTTCAGGAAAATTAAAATGATAACATACATGTCATCTAATATAGCACATAATTAATGAGCACAGGTTGTTTTTCCGACGAGGACAAAATGTGCATAACAGCAGGTGAATGTATTTATTTGAATGGACATGTATTTTTTTTTTAAACTCCACTAGCGGAGATTGGACCTTTTTTTAACACTAGTCGGAAAGAAAAGTGCACTTTCAAAAATACCTGATGTTTATTCCTGCTTTAGAGCTGTATTTTCCGACAGTTTGAGAGTCTGAATGTGTCCTGACTGGTTATTGTATTAGTGCGGGGAAAAAAGAAGTCAAACGGAAGGGGATGTGCTGCGCACTTTAAGTGAGATGGTTGTAAGATGATGTTTTAATTGTTCGAACCTTCTGGGGACATTTCTTTTTTAATTATTTTCAACAACAAACAGGACATCAAAGTTATTACGGTTTTTAAAGGCCTACCGAAACCCACTACTGCCGACCACACAGTCTGATAGTTTATATATCAATGATGAAATCTTAACATTGCAACACATGCCAATACGGCCGGGTTAGATTAGTAAAGTGCAATTTTAAATTTCCCGCGAAACATCCTGCTGAAAACATCTCGGGATGATGAGGTTGGCGCGTGACGTCACGGATTGTAGCGGACATTTTGGGACACCATTGTGGCCAGCTATTAAGTCGTCTGTTTTCATCGCAAAATTCCACAGTATTCTGGACATCTGTGTTGGTGAATCTTTTGCAATTTGTTCAATGAACAATGGAGATAGCAAAGAAGAAATCTGTAGGTGGGAAGCGGTGTATTAGGGGCCGGCTGCAGCAACAAAAACACGTAGCGGCTACGTCGTAGCCGGTGTTTCATTGTTTACATTCCCGAACGATGACAGTCAAGCTTTACCATTGGCCTGTGGAGAACTGGGACAACATAGACTCTTACCAGGAGGACTTTTAGTTGGATACGCATGCTTGTGGAGATGGGACAACAGAGACTCTTACCAGGAGGACTTTGAGTTGGATATGCGCTACCGTGAGTACGCATCTGCGGCTTCCAAACATTTGATCGATTGCCCGTACGCGCGTGCCGCTTTGTGCATGTCATGTACGTAACTTTGGGGAAATATATGTGCTGTATGAACTTTGCGGAGGTGAACGGTACTTTGGGCTGTGGGATTGAGTGTGTTGTGCGGGTATTTGATTTGTATTGGCGGGTTATATGGACAGGAGGGGGAGGTGTTTTTTATGTGGGATTAATTTGTGGCATATTAAATATAAGCCTGGTTGTGTTGTGGCTAATAGAGTATATATATGTCTTGTGTTTATTTACTGTTTTAGTCATTCCCAGCTGAATATCAGGTCCCACCCGCCTCTCACAGCATCTTCCCTATCTGAATCGCTTCCACTGCCCTCTAGTCTTTCACTCTCACTTTCCTCATCCACGAATCTTTCATCCTCACCCAAATAAATGGGGAAATCGTCGCTTTCTCTGTCTGAATCGCTCTCGCTGCTTGTGGCCATGATTGTAAACAGTGTGCAGATGTGAGGAGCTCCACAACCTGTGACGTCACGCTACTTCCGGTACAGGCAAGGCTTTTTTATCAGCGACCAAAAGTTGCGAACTTTATCGTCGATGTTCTCTACTAAATCCTTTCAGCAAAAATATGGCAATATCGCAAAATGATCAAGTATGACACATAGCATGGATCTGCTATCCCTTTTTAAATAAGAAAATCTCATTTCAGTAGGCCTTTAAAGCAGCACTAAGTAACTTCAACTTTCATAAAATATTTTCATAACCATTGGGATTATACATCAATTTACAACTAGTTAAATGGCCTGTCATGGCTTGAAGCGGTCTGTCTCGCTTTTACTGGCACTTAGCAACATTAAGGAGGGTGGCAGGAACCCTACCACACAAGAAAACTACAAATGTGCTGACTTGCTCTACGGCATACGTAACTCCTCCTTTCTCCATTCGTTAAAAAGACGGAAGTTGATGGAACATCTGCGGGCCGCCAGAAAACAAAAAGAAGAAGAAGAACGCCTACGTGCAATTACTGCTATCATGGCAAAAGCTTCACAACCACCAAAGAAACGAAAAGTTTTGCCTGAGGAGACAAAAAATAAAAACAAGCCTGCCCGAATAACAGTCAGGATCAACTTTAACTCGCTGGCGTGAGCTCAAAGATGAGGAAGGATTTTCGGTCGATGCTCTATTGGCTCTGTTTGTACTAAACTAGTAAGTCAATTTCTCAAATCAAAATGATAATGCTAATGTTAGATATCTGAAATTTGCGAGGTATCAATAAAAAGCCACAAGTTTGATACTTTGCAGTTCCACACTACTTCCTTCGAAAAAACTCTCTCACCGGTCTTTCTTTGCTTCGGACCTGCATCTGCCTTGATACCTTCTTGGTAGTAGCGTCATGTGTGTAGCGCAATCCATGATAATTCCTAAATAGTGTCTGCTATTTAACATCAGTATAGCCATTAGAGATGAAATATTTGTAAACTGTGCCAATATTACAGCGGACATCATGTCAGTTTGACGCTATATGTGCTCGTCCTCATGGGAAATGTGGTCTTCTTCTACTAGTGCCGCCAAAATCAACCAAAACTGAAAGTTGGGCTTTTAGGGCATAAAAAATATGGATTCCTTTTTTTTTTTTTTGCTCGATTTTCTCAGACTTCAGTCCTGAACAAAAACATAAACAATTAATATTTTTCTGTAGTATCATTAAATAAAGAGGCATTCAAAGAGTTAAAATATATATTTTTTTAAACTTTACACGTTTTTTTCATTTAGGGCTGAAGTTGAATGAGAGATTTGAGAGCAAAAAGTAAAAAAGAAGAATCCTAATGTATTTATGCCCTTTGAAAAATGAAGGGCTTTTTTTGTCTCGTTTGGCTTAGTGGAATTGTCGAATAACTGCCAATGTATGAAACATGAAAGAGGTGGAAATTAAAGTATTAAAATTGTACATGAAATATAAATATGTAGAATGGAGTAACAACAATAACCCTGGCCAAAAGTACAGTAAAAAACAACTAAAAGGATACAAAAAAAGTCCAAAGTGATTGTTGACTGACCACCTACCTACCTGCTCGCCATCTTTTCAACATCAGGCCAAACGCTACAATATTTCATATCCACACAAAATAACAGATATTTTTATTGTCAGTGAGAATGTCGCGAGACACGGCAATATTTGGGAGTATTTTGGTAAATCCAGACCATTTAGCCAGTATGTTAAATGAATGGGCTGCACTTTGGACACCCCTGGTATAAAAAGTTCCTTGTCAGTGTTGAACACAAGGCGTTTGCAAAGGTGGGTTGTAAGCCCTCGAAACAAGTCGTATACACAGAAAATAACGATCTGCGAGCCAACTACCGTAATCACAGCCTTTACACTTTGTGATATTAAAGTTTTTGGAGCACACGTCACACTACAGAAAAAGGCTTGCAGTGAGAGGTGTGAGCCCTTATAGCCGGTGTAATGCAACAAAATGTGTACCTGGAGAACAGTAAAGCACACGAGCGTATTTAAGGATCAAAATTCTTGCAGAGTACGAAAAATAAGCACATGTTGGGAGATCTGGTAAAAACAAGAAAGGCTCTTGTATTGAATCTTATTCGATGGCTCATGTGTATTCAAAGAAGTGTTTTCCCTACTTGTAGTTTTCCAGTGACTTGTTGATGTTGTCCAGCTGTGTAAGGGGAATAGAGCAGATCAGGCGGCCGTGCAGCCGGGCCAGCCTGAAGCGGGCCATCAGGGTTGGTCTGAGCACCTCCTCCTCTAGGTGCTCGGGAAACTTCCCATCTGGAGAGCACAGAGAATCCAGAAACATCTGGTAGTACCTGCAGAGTAGAGGGTAGTATGCAATTGAACAAACAGCATGTATGTTTAGTAAGGTGCATGTATATTTAGTAAGGTGCGCCTGAGCTGAATTTACACTCACTTAGCAGACGCAGAGCACAGGTGGTTGAATTTCTTTATGGTGTGGTTGTCCAAAGACTGTGTATCAGCTTGTCTGTTGGCCAGCATCAGTTTCAAGTCCATCATTTCGTTGTAGATCTCAGCCAACTCAAACATTAGCTGTCTGCGCACCATGAGGTAGTACTGGGCATTCAGCTCTATAGAGAGGCATGAACATTTAGGCAACATAAAACGGGCCACAAAAAGCAACAACAACTCAAGTTAAAAGAGTACCGATGCAGATGGTCTCCAGCATGTCAACACGTCGTTTGTGCATCTTGCAGCGCCGCTCAACGTCTTCTTCAAAGAAGGCCAGAGCCCTGAAGAGAGCGCTGTGATCCTGCAGGATCTCAATGTGGTCCGTCACAAAGCCGTCCATCTGAAAGTACTCCTTAGCCTGACAGAAGGACAAATGCATATCTCATAATATATGTATTTCATTCTTATTAATTTTCACAGTGTATTATGGAGAAACTGGACTTTATTTTAAAGGGGTCTTTTCATGATTTTGTTTCTACATTGTGGTCCACACAACATGTAGTGGTAGTTCTTTCCTCCTGGTACCCTAGCATCTCCAAAACCCTCAAATCTAAACTCCAAACATCCCAGAACAAGCTAGTCAGATTATTTCTAGACCTCCACCCCAGATCCCACCTCACTCCTACCCACTTCTCTAAAGTGGGCTGGCTCAGGGTGGAGGACAGAGTAAAACAACTTGCACTGAGCCTCGTCTATAAAATCCGCTACACCTCCCTGATACCGAAGTACATGTCAAACTACTTCCTTAACGTAAATGACCGCCATAACCACAACACCAGGGGGAGCTCCACTAACCACGTTAAACCCAGATTCCGATCTAATTCTATGCCACATCATATCTCTCACTACTACTACTACTAGTAGTACTACTACTACTACTACTACAACTACTACTTGCTGTACATATCCTACCAAGTCAGACCTACACCGTTCCAATATCCATTTCTCTGTTCTCAATTGTTGATGACTGATGATAACAACCAAACCTAACCCCCCGTCCCTCCACACCCCGGATTGTAAATAATGTAAATAATTCAATGTGATTATCTTGTGTGATGACTGTATTATGATGATAGTATATATCTAATAGTATATATCTGTATCATAAATCTATTTTAAGTGGATCCCGACTTAAACAAGTTGAAAAACTTATTCGGGTGTTACCATTTAGTGGTCAATTGTACGGAATATGTACTTCACTGTGCAACCTACTAATAAAAGTCTCAATCAATCAATCAATCAGTCTGATTTGAAATTTTACGGGACTTATGAGGACCATATAAATACACAAAAACAGGTATCAACAGGTAAGATAAGTTGTTCTTACATAACAAGACCCATTTAAGTAAGAAAAACCTCAATCATACAGCGTTACATTATTGAAGTCGGTTGCTACAAAAATAACAAGAGTGTATTTGTCTTAAAATAGAAGTGCTGACTCAGAAGGCTTCACTATAAATCAATCATTTAAATTGTTGAATAGCCGCATGAAGATTCACTTGATCCTAACCAGACTTTTACGATTACACCTAATACCAATAAGCATAGATTACCTGTGTGACGTAGTTTTGTCCCACCAGAAATACATTTCTGGCTTCTGTGAAGTCCACCGGGAGCAAGCAGCTCACCTGAAAATCCCAAATGGGTCTGTATGATGACACCGACTTGATACTGCAGTTTTACTAGTGTTCGGGACGATGAAATGAATATGCTTTTACACATACACAGAAGCACATATCGAAACAAGATGGAAACAGCAGAGTATTATCAATAGCATGTTATGCTAAGAAATGTGGAAAAGTATGACAGGAGAGCATCATGCAGACCTTCTCCTCCAGACTGGCAATTGAGTCAAACGTGTCCTCAGAGCCAAACCTAAGCGCGCTCTTCCTGATTTTCTCTTCCTCCTCCTCCTCAAGCCTCCTTTTCCTCTTCAGGTCTTCCTGAAGATCCGTGTCCAGCTCCCCGATGTTATCCTGCTCACATGGAAAAGACACACACCACACAAAGAGATGAATATATACACTGCAGATACCATTGTCATGAAGGGCGTGTCCCTGGAGTTGTTGAAAGAGGACGCCACCTGGAGCACTTTCTTAGCATCCTGAAGGAGGTTGAGACAGTATTTGATCCAGCATCTTGCTATGTCGGCTCTCTTTTGTCGCAGCTGATCGCGTCGCTCGCTCTCTATCTCACCTGGAAGAGCAAGAAGAGAGGGGAAATATGTGTCTTCATTAGGGATATCCGATATTGCCCAACTCTTCATTTCCGAATTCAACCCATATCAAGCAATACCAACATATGCAGCAGTTTTTCCCTCAATCTAATTGATATTACCGTATTTCCTTGAATAGCCGCAGGGGCGTTAATTAATTTAAAACCTCCTGTCACTCCTGCGTTTACCGGAAACCGGCGGGATGGCCGTGCATGCGGTAATTATTTTAAAACCTCTTCTCACTCCGGCGTTTACCAAAAGGAATCCATAAAATTTAGGCGTGCGCTTTGAGTGTGATGTAAGCATACCATCATGAAAAGCACATTTAATTAAAAAAAACGTTATTATGGTCTTACCTGTACTTATAAATGGAGTCCATTTGCAGCTCCTTCTGACCAAAAGCATCGATAACTTGTTTATAGAAGTCTTCATTATTTTCTTTTTTCCGTTTTAAAAGTCTCTCTGTCTCGATGGAGATCTTCCTTTAATTATTACCTCCTGCTTCCATTGAAAGTCCAGTTTAGAAAACTGTTTTGTGTTAGAAGGAAGAAAAAAAAATCTCTTGCTGCGTGTGTTCACTTCTTCTGCAGTACCGGAAGTCGCAAGAAGGATCACTAGCGCGGCAGCGCCCTCTACCACCAGGAGGCGGGAGTCATTTAATGACTTATACAGTATTTCACACACGCAGCTACGGTTTATTAATAAAACATAGCTGCTTACTGTTCTCTTTAGCATACTGTACCGGTATTCAATAGCTTGGACCTTAAATCCTACTGAATAGCTCTTTATCTTTTTTCCTTTGTGCGATTGCAAACTACTGAAAGCAACTTCCTCCATTTTGAAAATGAGGACAGATGCGTCACTCGTGACGTAACGAATTTGACCCGGTGGAAGTTCTAGACATATGCTAAATATTTTGCGAAACGAGTTTGACCCGGTGAAAATTATAGACATGCGATAATAAAATTAATATTTTGCGAAACGAATTTGATCCGGCTTCAATAATAAACCGGCGATAAGGCCAAGCATGCGTTAATTATTTTGAGAAACGAGTTTGACCCGGCAGTAATTCTAGACATGCGAATACTATATTCCCTGCGCCAATTCAAGGAAATACGGTATTTGTAAAATTAACACATTTACTGCAACGGCACTGGGTCCAGTGCAGCACGGAGGAGCAGTGGTTAGTGCTCCTCCAATAAGAAAGTCCTAGGTCAGATTCCCAGGTTCAGGGTAATTCTGTGGGGAGTTTGCATATTTCCCCGTGACTGTGTGGGTTCTCAACGGGTACCCCGGCTTCCTCCCACCTACAAAAATATGCACCTGAGGAAAGGTTGATTGGCAACACTAAATTGAACCTAGTGTGTGAATGTGTGTGAATGTGAGTGTGATGGCCCTGCGGTGAGGTGGAGACTTGTCCAGGCGCTACCCTGCAGCTGCACTGGGTCTGGTTGATACTAGAATCAGACAGCAGAGGGTGCACACACTACATGGCATGTAAAAGCTATTTAAGACATACACTGCCATTGTTTAGTGAAACCATGTGGGAAGATTAAGCACTGTACAACTGCTGTTTCTCCTAGCCAGCGAAAACCAGGATACTTCAACAAGACACGAGGAACTGGTAGTTGATAGACAAAAATGGACAAATCGAGCACTCACTTTCCTGCGCAGCAGCCTCTGAGGGAGCGTCTCCTGCCAAAGCTGATATAACGGTGGCTGCTGAGAGGCAGTGTCTGCCCTCCATGTAGCACCCCTAAGGAGGTAACCGCACACAAACCTTGTGACTCACACTGAAAACCAACATCTTTGCTTGCACTGCACAACATGAGTTGAGTAAACTGTCACTTATTGACAAAAAATGTAGTTGTAAATACGATATTAGGTACAACTGCACAATATATTGTAATTATGTTGTGGCCAGTGCATAATTGTTCAATCAATTATTTTTAAGAATTAATCAAAGCTTTCCAGAATCTCTTAGGTCCGGAACCTAAACATTTTTATTACAGTTTTTTCCAATCGCTAACAAGCGTTTGTCCAACCAGTTGTCACATTTTCAAAACTCTAAACAAAATTAGCACCGCATCAGTGTTTTGTGGCCATACCATACATGCATTTAATGTGTTTTTTTTACACAATATGCAGTCAGTGAAAACATTTCTACAATGATTACATTGACAAGCTATACCTCCCAACAAAATTATGGATTGTTTTTGTACAAATGTTAACAAACAACATTCCACATTAGCAAAAACAATATGTCATATCTCAGATACAGTATGAAAACCTCTGCTTCTGCAAAGATATCAGTTCAGCAACTATATATCTCAGCTGATTATAAACAATTAAATAATTGACACACAGCTGATTTATGTTGGATAAATTGGGCCAACCACAGCTAATTCCAGTCTGGCTTAGACTCAGTGGCAGCGGTCAGGAGGACGTTGAGGAGTGATGTTTTTGGAAACAGATAAACAGAAAAAGACAAACACTGTACTATCTGGATGAGGATGACGAAAAGGAAGAGCAAGGGCCTCAGGAAAAGAGCAGGCCCAAGGAGAGGCCAGGGTAGAGGTGGTGGCCTTCCAAGGGCTGCAAGAACAGTAGTCCGTGATGAAATTCATGCCACTATCTATGACCATGTATTTAACTACGGTCTTTAACTTAAAAAGCCTGGTGAGAAAGTGGAGCTCAATATCAGGCAGTCAACGGTTGCCTCCATTATCCGCATCTTTCAACAAACCAACAGATAAGTATTGCATTTTACTCTCACTTGACATGTCAATAGGGCCATACAGTAAGAAATATGTTGATTTTTGTCCCTCTGTAGAATGCAACATCTTACTCCTTCTGGAAAAAGAGGAATGCTCCTCAATAATGATCAGGAGCTTGCCATTGTAGAAATGGTTGTCGCAAATAATGAAACAAAACTGCATGTAATTCAAATTAGAATTGTGGAGGACCATGAGATATTTGACAATATCGATAGTATCAGCCTCACAACCATTAGGCGGACATTGTCCAAACAGCGCGGATGAAGCAGCTCGACGCGGTTACTTTTGACAGCTGTGACGACAATACATACAGTATTGTATATTCAATTCGATGTGCAGTTTTTTAAGCTTTGCACTTTGCAAGTCAGTAACCAACACAGAAATAGTTTACAGTACAGCATGGTATACAGCAATGAGATTGACATAAACTTTGTTTTAGAGAGTTATGGAATTGGATGCCAACCAGGCCCCTCATGAATTCATAAACATAGATGAGGCAAGATTTAATCTGGCCAAAAAGCGCCGACGTGGACAAAAAGTAATTGGAAAAAGGGCCACAGTTTATGTGCCAGGAAAGAGAGGAGCAAACATTACCATGTGTGCAGCAATTGCAAATGGAGGATTACTCCTTAACAGATGTCAGATTGGACCCTACGATACCGAGCTCTTCCTTGCCTTTCTCAATGATCTCCACCAGTGCCTGGTTGCAGAGCAGGATCAGCAGCGTGAAAAGATGAAGACCTTTGTAATCACCTGGGATAATGTGGCTTTCCATCATTCGCAAGCAACAACAACATGGTTTGAAGTTCACCCTAGACTGGTACATCTCTGTCTTCCAACCTATTCACCCCATTTTCTGCATAGAGGTGGACGGTTTATGACCATCAGCCACATGACCAGATGTCCCTCCTTGAAGCCATGGATGCTATCTACAGGGACATCACAGCTGATGTTTGTCAAAGGGACAAGAGGTAGAAAATGGATGGATGGATGGATGGATGGACCCGACATACAAAGCAGTTTAATCCCAGGTGCATCACCTTGGATAATATTAGATGCAATGATGATGAAAACATGTGGCCTAACCCTGAAGAAGAGATTAGATAAAGCAATTGTGTGCTTTTTTTTAGTTCCTCCTCCTTTTATCTGGGCTTTTGCTGTTTTGTTCGGAATGCTTTCGTGTATTTCATGGATATGTTTTCACTGTAAGCAATACTGTAAAACTTTTTCTGTTTTATCACATTTTAAACAGTAGTTCTACTGTATCTCATGTAGTAAACATTAAAAGAAAACAACTGATTGCCTTTTTACTGGAATTTTGACTGTGAACATTACATGTGGACATACAGTTCTCAACCAATAAATGCATTGTAAAAATGGTGGATACCTGTAAAACTGAAACATAAAAGTCTATGCAGTTTTTGTAATGTCATTATGTCAACAATAGCCAGTATTTTGAAACCTGGTGTACTTTGACTGAATGTCCCTTGTGAAGTGAAAACAATGGTTATTCTATGACAGAATAATTTAATTTTGAGTCAGATTTCATGTGTTTTGGTAAAGTTAGTATGTGCAGACGTGTTCTATTTTGAAATGAAGAATTAGTATATATTTAACAAAATGTGTTTGAGAAAAAAAATATCCATTTGGCCAATGGTGTTTTGTAGGTGTGAGTCTGTGTTAAAACTTTAGAAAAAAGTATCTTAAGTTTGGGTAAGCGTTTGTTAGCAATTGAAAAAACTGTAGTTACACTCAAACAAATAATTGAAGCCACAGAGTAGAAGGTTTTTTCTAATCTAATTAATCATTTGAATCATCGCTGCTCTAGACAAAACAAACTTATTTAAATCTGAAGAGGTCTTACCTTTGTAATGTAGTATTGTGACAGCGTTGCGGCGTTTAGAGCCCACTCCATTGGACTGAACTGATTTAATTGCAGTTGTCTTTGCAGGGTACTGTGGCAGTAGGTGGCAGCGCGCTCAGTTTGACCTGGCAAGACATGTATCACCACAAAAATAGCATGAGACAAACCGAAGTGGCGGAAGAAATATGCTGAGAAGAAAACTAACTAAACTGGACTCACCAAGGTTTTTATAGACCTGAGCGAGGTAATACATAGTGTGGGTGTAGGCTAGCTCAAACCTGGTAAAAGAAGACAACAAACCAGGTAAAGAGGAAAATGACATCCAGTTTTTTTCCACAAATCACAAGAAATTACTTTTTGCTTCGTTCCTGGTGTGTCAGCATCTTCTCATTGTTTGTAAAATATTCCTTCAGATCAGTAGGAGGACTTCCATCCTGGGATCAAAATGTTCATCTTAATTATAGTCAAGATGGACCCACGTTCTTTCTCCTCATTCAACCGTACCTCCTTCATATAGCGCAGATAGATGGATTCGGCTGTTTCCAAGAATTCCTGTGCCTTCTCGGTCTCATCCCGGCCTGCCCAAAGGATGCCCAACTGGTTCTACAACCACAATAAACACATGATCAAAAGATGACCTGATGTCATACTGTCAAAACTATTGTTGGCATTTGGACAATATGTTAAATAACTGTGGTTTTTGTGTAAAGTCAAAGTAGAAACTACCGGGGGATCTCGCCGCACAGCGCTGTTGGAAAAACGTTTGCAGATATCCTTCTACAGCAGACCTGGGCATTTTGCGGCCCGCGGGCCGCATCCGGCCCTTTGTGCGTCCCTGTCCGGCCCGCGTGAGGCCAATTATAAATTACAAAATAAATTTTAAAAAGTATTTATGTCGAGTGTGCAATACAACGGTGCTGCTTTTGTTTTGAAAATCGTTATTTGTATTACTTCCGTGTGGACAGTGAATGTGAACAGCTGCAATCACAAATTACAAAATAAAGTTGAAAAAACATCTATGTCGTGCGCACAATACAACTGTGCTGCTTTTATTTTGAAAAGTATTATTTATGGGCGTATGTCCGTGTGTAACCTGCGAGGGAAGGTGCACATGCAGCGACAAGTGATACACAGTTTACACCCGAGACGCTAAAAAGAGAAAAGTTGATGACGAATGGCATGTTTTCAACAAGACATGGACTGCCAAGCAACGTTCCCTCTAAGGTGCGCGCCTGCGCAATTGCGCACTGCTCAAGCGTCCTCTGCGCACAGCAAATATATGCCGCGCACCAAATCAAATCCCATCTGAATTCTAAACAAAATAAACATATTTATTCTATGTAATTTTGCAATGCAACTTTGAGTGACAGTGACAACAAGCGGCCCTAACGGTGTTCGTCAACACCGTTCAATTATTGTAACGTCTATCGAGATGCTTCGAGGACAGGAATCATATAGATCACTTTATTGAGCAGAACTGTTTATATTCGGACATAACCACACCAAAAACATGAGTAAAACACTCCTATCTCGAAAAACTAGTCATTTTCTGCCGTACAAACCAGGCCAAAACCAACTTGTCATCTGTCACCAACACGCATACCACTAAACCACTGGTGCGTTTATGGCCACACAAAAAGTCGGACAACTCAAACACCACACAAAGTTACACTATGACTCCTCAGTCATACGTGTGCTTATTTTACTGTCATTTATTATTAATGTTAATTTATTTATATTAGTCATGGAATGCTGTTACACACACTATGTTGAAGTATTACTATTATTATTAATTATTATTATTATTATTATTATTTATCTTACGGTATATATCAAAAATAATATTGAGTAAAATTTAATTGAAATATTGTCGATGTGGCCCTCCAGCAGTGCTCGGGTTGCTCATGCGGCCCCCGGTAAAAATTAATTGCCCACCCCTGTTCTACAGCGACTTCAACATCTGGCTTTGTCAGTTTTACCTGAATCCCAATCAGTGTACTGGAAAAACAGAGGCACTGTCGACGGCATTTTTACTCAGCGCCTTTGACTTCACCAAGGCTTTTGATTGTGTAAATCGCGAGATCCTTTTTACCATCCCACAAAAGCTTGGCTGTCCTGCCAAACTCAGCCGTGTGATGAATAAATTATACACAAATGTACATGCAAGATTGATAATTGATGGAGATCTGTCTGAGCCAATCAAGTACAACAGTGGTGTAAAGCAAGGCTGCAAGCTTGCTTCAACTTTATTTGGAATATATGCACATGTACTGCTCTTTCTTGCCTTCAAGAACCTAAGTCCAACACGCAGTAGTTATTTCCCCATATTTCTGCACAATAACCTGGATATGGTAACACTAGCGAGCAGTAGAGAATATGGAGTGATTTTTGGTCCAAAACATATTTTGCTTTGTTCATTATTGAAATGTTCTTGCCACCTTATGTTGCATATTTTATATGAGCTTTCCAGTTAATTGTATCATCTATTATTAAACCCAAAAATCTAGTTTATTTTACCCTTTCAATGTCTACTCCGTCTAGTTGTATTTGTGTTTGATGCTCTTTTGATGTGCGTAAATGGAAGAGAATGCAGTGCGTCAGGTTGGATGCAACACAAAGTTATGCTAAACGAAATTTTACTGTTGGCCTTGGCTTGCCATCAAAGTAGGCCTATGCGATATATAATATATCCATCCATCCATCCATTTTCTACCGCTTGTCCCTTTTGGGGTCGCGGGGGGTGCTGGAGCCTATCTCAGCTGCATTCGGGCGGAAGGCGGGGTACACCCTGTATATAATATTATATACAATTATTCTTTTTTTTTTTTCTTCTTTTTTTTGTAATGTCCTGCCAAGCTTCTCAGGCAAATCATATAGTAGATGTAGATGCCCATATCGGCTGCTCAGATTTACTTTACAAAAGAGAAGTGTAGGATACTTCTCTTGTTACCTTATTTGTATTTGACTTTATTAAATGTATTTATATTATCATTTGGTGCAGCCGGGCCGGAGCAGGAGGGGATAGAAAGAGAAAAAAAAGGAAGACAGAGGGGGGAATTGTGGGGACAAGAGGGGGATTAGACAGAGAGACAAAAACAACAACAGCAAACACAACAACAACAACAACAACAACAACAGAGCAACATCAGCAAATACGACATGTACAAATATGATGGTAAAAGTAATAGCAAATAAACAGTTAGTGAAAAAATTTTAAAATAATACAGAAATGACAATGAGCATTATTACATTAAAAATGAAGCAATATGAATACCAATAGAAATAGCGCTATTGATAATAAACAATACCAATACTTTACCTTTATTATCAACAATACAATTGTTCAAATGCAACAATACATATACGTAATGATAACTTGAGATACGAAAGAATGCAGAAAAATGGAGGGGAGGAGAGAGAAGCAACCTACATTAACCTTGTAGATTGTTATAGTAACAATAGGTTAAGCTTTGTCAGTGTGCCATGTGTTATACCCAGTTTACCCTAGGGCAACAACGTTAATATATGTTTGATGAAACGTGATTATGTGCATGAGTGTATGTGTGCATATGTACTTGTATATGTACAGTATGTGTATATGTGTGCTTTTCCAGTGAATGTATATGTACAGTATGTGTATATGTGTCTTTGTACAGTGAATGTATATGTATAGTATGTATATGTGTGTGTTTGTACAGTGAATGTATATGTACAGTATGTGTATACAGTATATGTGTTTGTACAGTGAATGTATATGTAAAGTATGTGTATGTGTGTGTTTGTACAGTGAGTGTATATGTACAGTATGTGTATATGTATGTTTGTACAGTGAATGTATATGTACAGTATGTGTATATAGTATGTTTGTATAATGAGTGTGCGTGTGGATGTACGAACTTTGAGTGTGTAAATATGTACTGTATTTGTATTTGTATGTGGGAGCGTAGGTACCTATGTATGTGTGTATGTATGCAAGTGAGTATATATGAATCTGCATGTACAATACATTTGACTCCCAGTGTGTGCGGGAGCCAGAGTACGGCCCCAGCCTCCCCGAGAGCCCAACCCACAAACAGTAGGTGTGGTGCCCAGGGAACCAGGGACCACCGCCCCCACGCAGCCAAGCCGGACAGCGACAGGATATAAAATTATTCAATGGTGGTCCGTGCGGTCAAACTAGACATTTTAGTACTACTCAGTGGCCTAGTGGTTAGAGTGTCTGCCCTGAGATCGGTAGGTTGTGAGTTCAAACCCCGCCCGAGTCATACCAAACACTATAAAAATGGTACCCATTACCTCCCTGCTTAGCACTCAGCATCAAGGGTTGGAATTGGGGGTTAAATCACCAAAAATGATTCCCGGGCGCGGCACCGCTGATGCCCACTGCTCCCCTCACCTCCCAGGGGGTGAACAAGGGGATGGGTCAAATGCAGAGGACAAATTTGACCACACCTAGTGTGTGTGTGACAATCATTGGTACTTTAACTTTTAACTTTAATGCCAACAAGCTGTCCCGACTAAAATATTGCTGCGTAACTTTACAAATACATTTGGCTAATCGACATTAGTAAAATGTGGCATAATTACTAGGGCTGCGAATCTTTGGGTGTCCCACGATTCGATTCAATATCGATTCTTGGGGTCACGATTCGATTCAAAAACGATTTTTTTTCCCGATTCAAAAGGATTCTCTATTCATTCAATACATAGGATTTCAGCAGGATCTACCCCAGTCTGCTGACATGCAAGCAGAGTAGTAGATTTTTGTAAAAAGCTTTTATAATTGTAAAGGACAATGTTTTATCAACTGATTGCAATAATGTAAATTCGTTTGAACTATTAAATGAACCAAAAATATGACTTATTTTATCTTTGTGAAAATATTGGACACAGTGTGTTGTCAAGTGTATGAGATGGGATTCAAGTGTAAGCCACTGTAACACTATTACTCTTTTTTTTAATTTTATTATAAATGTCTAATGATAATGTCAATGCTATGTTGAAATTGTTACTAATATTGATACTGTTGTTGATAATATGCATTTCTGTTTCACTACTTTTGGATCGTTCTGTGTCGTGTTTGTGTCTCCTCTCAATTGCTCTGTTTATTGCAGTTCTGAGTGTTGCTGTGTCGGGTTTGGTTTTGGAATTGGATTGCATTGTTATGGAGTTGCTTTGTATTATTTTGTTGGATTGATTAATAAAAAATTAAAAAATTAAAATTTAAAAATAAAATAATAGATTTTTGAAAAATGAGAATCGATACTGAATCGTACAAGGTTAGAATCGCGATTTGAATTTGAATCGATTTTTTCCCACACCCCTAATAAGTACTTAGTAAACCATCTTGCAAGGAGCATAAGCAAGATAAACCTACAGTGTAGGACTCGTCGATTGCCTTGAAGTTGATGTGAGTAGGATTCGGATTACCGGTAGGCTGCGTATCTGGCAACCTCAGTCATGGAGAGTGGGAGGGCACTACAGAATTTTGACCGTGATTGCAGTACCATTTCTGGCCACATTACTACATATAGCACCTCTAAATACATTGGCATACAATAAATCAATGACTGACCCGGAAATGGATGCATAACGACACATTGTCGGTGGTCACTCGGCATCTCTCCAGTAGTTTCATGCAGTTCATTAGATGTTCTTGTCCTGCTGCCAGCTCCTCTGTGTCAACATGGTTCACGCCCAGGTAATACTCCACCGCGGCGAGCCTTGCAGTTGCCAGGCCGGCCGGCGAGTCCCCGTCGAGGCCCCGCTCGAACAAATCCTCCAACAGGCCGTCCACAGGCTGCTCGCTCGGCCGCTGGTCGCCGCCTTCCGCCCCGCTGTCTTCCTCTCCCTCGCCGGCCTCAAAGCTCTTCAGCGAGCATTGTATCTCTCTTAGGAGGTCCCTGGCTTTGTACTTGGACCGAAATGGGTCGTTTTCTGGGTCATTTCTAGATTCGACATCAGTGAGGGTTTGGGCGTTGTTGAATTTATCGCATATTGTTTTCCACTCGTCGCTGCTGTGGGACGCCATGTCTGCAGACCCGGAGGCTGCGCGTTCAGACCCCTCGGCTTTGTGCTGCAGCGCCACCTATTTGTTGGAGGCTGCACGTTCAGTGTTTATGGGTACGGATAATGTAGTGATTTTCAAACTTTTTTGAGCCTAGGCACATGTTTTTTATTGAAAAAATCCGGAGGCACACCACCAGCAGAAAACGTTAAAAAATTAAACTCAGCAGCCGATATTGACAATAAAAAGTTGTTGTCGCAATTGTTGGATATGAATTCAAACCATAACAGACAATGCATCACTTTAGCTCTTGTCTCAAAGTATGTGTACTGTCACGACCTGTCACATCACGCCTTGACTTATTTTGACTTTTTTGGTGTTTTCCTGTGTGTAGTGTTTTAGTTCCTGTCTTGCGCTCCTATTTTGGTGGCTTTTCCTGTTTTTTGATATTTTCCTGTAGCAGTTTCATGTCTTCCTTTGAGTGTTATTTCCCACACCTGCTTTGTTTTAGCAATCAAGACTATTAAATTGTGTGGACGCTATCCTTCTTTGTGGGGACATTGTTGATTGTCATGTCATGTTCCGATGTACTTTGTGGACGCCGTCTCTGCTCCACACGGGGTAAGTCTTTGCTGTCGTCCAGCATTCTGTTTTTGTTTACTTTGCAGCCAGTTCAGTTTTAGTTCCGTTCTGCATAGCCATCCCTAAGCTTCAATGCCTTTTCATAGGGGCATGGTTTAAGCAATATACCTTTTTACCTGCACACTGCCTCCCGCTGTCGTCTACATAATGTGATCACGACAAACCATCGTCGCCTCACACAACGTGTTCCCGACATCTACAAAGCAATTAGCTACCTGCTGCCACCTACTGATATGGAAGAGTATAACACGGTTACTCTGCCGAGTTATAGACAGTACAGACACTCAACAACAGCACATTATTTGCGGATTATAATTACTGGTTTGTAAAAAATATTTTTAACCCAATTAGGGAAAAAAAAACTCCTGTCTGTTGGAGCCATCTCAGGGGAAATATACTTCCCCTCCAGCACACAGCCTCTCATGATGTCACAATAGTTAGCATGTTTTGTCTCAGATCCCACAGTGTAAGATACTAAGATAAACAAATGCTTTATATTTTCAACTGTTGATTCTAGAGGAGAAAACAGTGCAATATTTCAAAGCAAAGTGTTTAAAATCAGTCCAAAAAAAATAAGAGACTAAAACAAATGTTCAAGTTAGTTTTCGCCAGTGTTTTTTTATTTACAAAGCCAAATCATTGGTTAGGGAAAATGTGATTACACAGTTGTGAATACATTATTTAGAATTATACAAACATGAAGTAACACACAGTACATTTGGTCAGCAGAAATTGACACAGGGATGAAATCTTGACAATTGGTGGCCTATTATTAGCATTTAGGCATTATATCCATCAGTATTTTTAATATCCTAGCTAACAGTCATCACCTTGTGTGTTCGCTCATTAACGTCACTGAAGACCAACTTAAGTTTCCAGTTAAATGTAGTTGTGAAAGAGCAAAATGATGACGCCTATTGATCTTACAATTAGAATAAAAAAGTATGTCGGAAAATGAGGATTATCCAAAACCACATACGCTCATGGTTAATAACCCAGAAAACACAAATATAATTTAAGGCAGCAGGCCTTTAATTCATAAATTTTTTTGTGATAAAGTGTGACTAAAACTTGAAGATGATCAATTGGGTTACCATCTTGGTTACAGAGAAGAGGGGTACAAAAACAGCCTCAGCTTCAGTGATTTAATAAGTGCACCAAGTTTATGTGGCTGTTTTGATCACTGTGGTGTGACAGGGTACGCTTGGGCATATTCTTCACTTTGACACTAGGATGCCTTCTTCTCCATCCTGAAATATTGCAAAAACAGAATACTTGTCATTTCCTGTCACATGAGCTCATAGTCTTTGATAATCCAGTATAGTATGCAGGGTTTCCCTTGAATCTGATCGTGGCGCACAGCCAAAGCAAAATTATAGCCGCCACCCCTTTAAAAATTTGGGATTTTCCATGCAAAAAAATTAAAGTAAGCCTCTAGGAGTCACACACAGTCTGACACTATTTTTACCTTTATTACCAATCTTATGCTAACCACTGGCCCAATTTCAACAGTGTTCCCTCGGTGCACACATGTCCGTCTCCGTGCTTCCCCAGACACACAACAACACTTCCTAATTTTTTGACAAATCCCTTAGGCACGGATGGTGTGTGCGATCATGGGAATAATGAGCATCAAATCAATACCACACAAACATAAAAAAATCCCACTAGTAGGTTGTTTATATATACTGTATATATTGTATATATATATATATATATACTTCCTCATTTTTCGACAAATCCCTTAGGCACGGATGGTGTGTGCGATCATGGGAATAATGAGCATCAAATCAATACCACACAAACATAAAAAAATCCCACTAGTAGGTTGTTTATATATACTGTATATATTGTATATATATATATATATATATATATATATATATATATATATATATATATATATATATATATATATATATATATATATATATATACGTGAGAGCCTATTTGTGCACTAATGACTAGTCATGCACCGAAAACTTGTTGACTGAAAAAAAGACTGACCACCGGAACAGTGCTGCCGAAACAGGGTGTTGTGATGACGTAAGCAATACGCACTAGAGAGGAGTCAGCATGTCTGAGACGTGAACATCCTCTAATATATTGCAGATATACCCGCGGACAGCGTACAGCAAAATGTGCAAATATTAAGAAGACAGTGGCAGGTTTTATGGAGAGAAAGTACAACTGGAGCAGCAGTGCGAAGCATGTGACGTCATGCTTGCTGCAGCTTGCCTCTTTCGTCTGGGACATCGAGGGACAGAAGTAGAGTCTCTAAACATGACTACAGTCTATAATAACACCAAAAAAAGATGCTAGATTAGTTGCTAGTGAATAAGTTACTAGACTCTAGTCTCTAGACCAGTGGTTCTTAACCTGGGTTCGATCGAACCCTCTGGGTTCTGTGAGTCGGCCTCAGGGGTTCGGCGGAGCCTCCGCCGCGCAGGTCAAGACACACCCGACTCATCGTGTAAATAAAAACTTCTCCCTATCGGCGTATTATGGATACCCCCAAACAATGTTCCCTCTAATTTTCCATATGCGTGCGCAAAGGCAAAGACTCATTGAGTATTCAGTGGAGCAGTCCCAAACCTGACTAAATAACAAGTTAAATGTTTTATTATTATAATCAAATGGCAGCAGTCATTTCAATGAGATTCTTTTCTAATGTAAGTGTTTTGGCCCACTTACAATGACAATAACAACAAATATTGTTTTAAGATCAAAGATGTGTCTGGAATCAGAGACATTTCTGCACCCATGGAACTGAAGCAAACAATTGCCACGCACTTAGATGAGCTTGCAAAGTCTCTCAACGGATATTTCCCTACAAGAGTCATATCCAGCATGGGTGAGACAGCCGTTTACGTTTGCTGTTGAGACAGCAAATGTCAATGATGAATACCTCGACGAAATTATTGAAATTCAGCAGAGCAAAGGTTCAACACCAACTCGTCAGAACAGCAACGCTCTCAATGTTTTGGTGTCGACAAGTGGAAAAGTATCCAGTTATTGCTAAGAAAGCCCTGGAATTTTTTTTATACCATTTGTTACAACATATCTTTGTGAGCAATCCTTTTCGAGGATGCTGGACATAAAAACAAAGAAAAGGAACAGACTTTGGCATGACAATGAGAGTGGCACTTGCCAAGGTGAAGCCACGCATATCTGAACTGGTCTCTCATAAGGCAACAGCAGAAGTCACACTGATTTGCAGGTGTGTAATTTGTTGTGAGTTCATGCAATGTGTTGGTTTTGTTCTTTGAACAAAGTGATGTTCATGCACGGTTAATTTTGTGCACCAGTAAAAACACATATAACTTTGTCTTGAATTTGAAAAAAAATAAACATTTTATTTTTCACTAAAGAAGGGTTCGGTGAATGCGCATATGAAACTGCTGGGGTTCGGTACCTCCAACAAGGTTAAGAATCACTGCTCTACACACTTGAAAAATTATCAACAAAAGTACATTGTACAATAAGCAGCAACAATTAAAAAATGGAGCAAAATACTAATTAAGACTTGTTTTTAAATGTATGTTTAATTTTTTTTTAGACTTTTAAAGAAAATCATATCATAGCAAATTATACGATGATGTCATGTGACCACACTTTAACCACACACCCACCACCACAGGTGTGTTGGCAATCTCGGGGAAACCCTGGTATGTATTAGAAATTCACACAGCTGTATTACTTGCTGGCTAAGGTGAATTGTGTGACTGTTATTGCTTCTACTGCATAACTTTGGAATCTAGGTTGCTGGAAGAAAAAAAACAAAAAACACTTACCTGTACTTTATGAGGCGGCCTGCCTGAATTAGCTGGGCGGACTCGTTGGTCACATGGCAAGCAAACAGCAGCCAGTTACGTGGCTGCACCTTGTAGGCAAAGCGCATGAAGAGCAGCGAGTAGCAACACAGAGCTGAGAGGAGAGGAACAAGAGCACACAAACAGGGAAAAGTTGATTACAGCATTGTAAAATGTGTCTGACATCCAACAAATCCCCCAGCTCTGTTGCACACCTATAACAGCATTACTGGTTGATGCAAGTCAATAATTGAGTACAGCTGCAAAATAAGGGGCCAGATAATGTTTTGCGTGTCAGCACTTTGATGAAGATGGGAGACACTTTTAAATTCAAGAAATAAGTAGTCGCAAAGTGCGAAAGTCCCATCCGTGTGGCTCTCGCTTATACTCCTCCCTCTCCGCTCAACCCCGTCTTTGACAACATGAGTCTTCGATAAAGGTAAAAGTGATGTTGAATATTCATTTTTCCATGTGCGTGTTTATATTTTGGAGTGTCTGCAACCGATTAATTGGTTTTACATTCGTACCTCAACTTAAGAGTGCCCCAACTTATGAGTGTTTTAAGATAAGAGCGGTCTTTCGACTCATTGTTATGCTTTAAAAGGGGAACTACGCTTGTTTTGGAATTGTGCCTATAGTTCACAATCCTTATGAAAAACAACAACACGTTGTTTTTTTTTGCACTATAAATTAGTAGTAATCGGCTCGTTCTATGTGACTAACAATGCAGCTAATGGGAGCAATCCATTCTGCCTCTAAATCATTCTAAAAATGCATTCAAAAACCTCCAACAATACTTTTTTTTACATTCCGTAACCTGTATAATAACTGAGCTGCATTGTTATTGTAAGAGCAAACACTGAGGTACTGTTTTTCATGCGTAGTAACAACACATCACCTTGCGACCGCATTAGCCGTAAGCTAGCTTCTTGCGCCAGCAGCTGAATGGCTTTTGAGTATGTAATACACAACACAAAGCGATAGGACACTAATCTGTACTGACTGAAAACATGAAAAATCATATTACAGTATTTGTAAAGTATTAACCCACATTTTATGTTTTGTTTGTACACAGTTAGCTCAAAAATTTATGTAGTTGCACAAACAAGCATGACGTGCTGCATGTATCATGGTGTATATATATATATATATATATATGCACACACACACTTGCAGCTCGTATATAAAACGTTAATGGAGGGTTCTGAAGTTGTTTTGGGGGAATTTGAAGGCTACAATGGTGACTTATTATCTGCATCTTGCAAGTGTTTTTTTTTAATCGGTAGAATCCTTAAAAAAAAAGATGCGCGTTCCCTTCTCTAATAATAATTGTAAATGATGGGAACAATTCAAAAGAAGTGTAGTTCCCCTTTAAGTTGCAAGCAAAAATTAGAGTTACAAGCATCTCTGCCATTTGTTGGTGTAGCAAATGTCACAGTGAACCCACTAGCATTAGCTTACAGCTAGAGATTGACATAACTTTGTTCATCTTTTGATTTGATTTGATGTGATTTAGTGAATGTGAAGACAGTGCTGAGAAGAAAAGGTGGATAATACTCCTTGAATTGAATTGAAGAAAGAAATAATCAAAAACATAACAGAGCGTGTTGCAAGCTACGTCACAGGACCAATTAAGCTTGGAGGTTGAGGCACTACTGTACATGGTTACCTATGGGAAAAATTACTTCGGTTTCCATACAAGTCGGCCTTCATCGCAACTTTTGGAACTAGTGATAATCGGGGTACCCCAGTACTGTATAAGTATCTTACCAAAGGTCATCCTTCCACTTATGATCTCAGGGCTCTTCTTCATATCTGCGATGGCAGCTATCGGGAGACCCCAGTTTGCAATTGGACCCCAGAAATGCTGTAAACACACACACACACAACAAAAATCAAACAATAAGCAAGATATATAATAATGATAAAATGTTTGTAAAAAAAGCCACAGAATGTATACATTTTAAGTCAAAGTACAATCATTAAGAAGACTCACTGTGCTAGTGAAGGTTTGTTCAATATCCAGCACCACATGGAAGACAAAACAGGGATACAAATAGGTCACATATAAAGTATGAGCCGTTTTAAGTAAGGCAGGATCAGTTTGAAAAATAGATTCACAGTTAACACTGCATGCATTTTATTTCCCCATTTAAAAACATTTAAAAATGAACGAATGGTACGTTGTTGCATTTATTTTGGAACTGTTCAGTCATCAGTACATTTTGGTCAAGGATTTTCTCTTTTTTTTCTGAAGTTTTCCAAAGCCCATTCTTACCTGACAGAGACTTAGCCCTGTTTGGATGTTCAGTGGACTCATTAACTCTTCCCCTCTATACCCAAACTGCAATCTTAATGGGTACAGTTCTGGCCAAGAAACTCATACTGGCAGAATGGAAGACACCAACTCCTCCATCCTTTCAAAATTGGCTGCGTGAACTTGTTTCAGTTATACATATGGAGAAACTGCGATACAACGGACAATCCACTCAAAGAAACTATCCTGGGGCCCTGTGATAAAATATCTTGAATGCAAAAGTCAATAGACTGGTCGGGTCAGATGGTTAAAGTATGAATTATTGTTATCATTATTATATATTTTTTTATTATTCATTTTTTGTTATTATTATTTACATTTTTTTCATTTTGGATTTTCTCTAGTTTATGTAAGCGTCTCTCAATGGATATGTGAATGTGTGTGGGGGTGGGAAGGTTGTTTTGTTTTGTTTGGTTTAGGGCTGCAACTAACTATTAATTTGATAATCGATTAATCTGTCGATTATTACTTCGATTAATAATCGGATAAAAGAGACAAACTACATTTCTATCCTATCCAGTATTTTATTGAAAAAAACAGCATACTGACACCATATTTATTTTGATTATTGTTTCTCAACTGTTTGTGAATGTTGCAGTTTATAAATAAAGGTATATTAAAAAAATAATAATAATATTTTTTTTTTTTTTTTTAAACTCTGCGCATGCATGGGCATGCATGGGCGACCGGTGCAATGGACTTCGAGTGGATCTCGCATAATATTGTGAAAGTTCAGTCCATAGTGGATCTAACATAATAGTGAGAGTCCATAATATGTTAGGCCAATACTACAATAGAAGTCAATAAACTTCTACCACGGATGATGGTTAGGCTCCTCCATCGCTGTGTCTGTTTTACCTTTTGCGAGATGTCGCAAAATATTTTTTTCCCTCCATGTCCCTTTAGGGCAGGGGTCACCAACCTTTTTGAAACCAAGAGCTACTTCTTGGGTACTGATTAATGCGAAGGGCTACCAGTTTGATACACACTTAAATAAATTGCCAGAAATAGCCAATTTGCTCAATTTACCTTTAACTCTATGTTATTATTAATAATTAATTATATTTACACTTAATTTAACGGTTTAAAAGAGGAGAAAACACGAAAAAAATTACAATTAAATTTTGAAACAGTTTATCTTCGATTTCGACTCTTTAAAATTCAAAATTCAACCGAAAAAAAGAAGAGAAAAACTTTAAAAAAGAATTTATGGAAGATCATTAGTAATTTTTCCTGATTAAGATTAATTTTAGAATTTTGATGACATGTTTTAAATAGGTTAAAATCAAATTTACATTTTGTTAGAATATATAACAAATTGGACCAAGCTATATTTCTAACAAAGACAAATCATTATTTCTTCTAGATTTTCCAGAACAAAAATTTTAAAAGAAATTCAAAAGACTTTGAAATAAGATTTAAATTTGATTCTACAGATTTTCTAGATTTGCCAGAATAATTTTTTTGAATTTTAATCATAATAAGTTTGAAGAAATATTTCACAAATATTCTTCGTCGAAAAAACAGAAGCTAAAATGAAGAATTAAATTAAAATGTATTTATTATTCTTTACAATAAAAAAAATAAATTTACTTGAACATTGATTTAAATTGTCAGGAAAGAAGAGGAAGGAATTTAAAAGGTAAAAAGGTATATGTGTTTAAAAATCCTAAAATCATTTTTAAAGTTGTATTTTTTCTCTAAAATTGTCTTTCTGAAAGTTATAAGAAGCAAAGTAAAAAAAATAATGAATTTATTTAAACAAGTGAAGACCATGTCTTTAAAATATTTTCTTGGATTTTCAAATTCTATTTGAGTTTTGTCTCTCTTAGAATTAAAAATGTCGGGCAAAACGAGACCAGCTTGCTGGTAAATAAATACAATTTAAAAAATAGAGGCAGCTCACTGGTAAGTGCTGCTATTTGAGCTATTTTTAGAACAGGCCGGCGGGCTACTCATCTGGTCCTTACGGGCTACCTGGTGCCCGCGGGCACCGCGTTGGTGACCCCTGCTTTAGGGGCTCCATATATTTGCTTTGTCTTGTGTGTTTTGTTTTTTTCTCTGTTTGTTATATGTTTTGGCTGGTGTTATTTTTGGCAAATTATTAATACAAATAGAAATTAAAAACGATTCCACTCTGTTCAAAAACAAACGGCAGTGTGTGTAATATATCTGAAATAAGGCCAACAAAAAAAAAATACATTTTTATAAACAAAGTTCATGTTGAGCACAATCATGTTCTTATTTGCAGATTGCCATGAAATTTTAAACAAGCAACAAAAACCGTTGTAATTGCATTCGGCGCGATTATAAATGTCCAGGGGAAAGTTATTTAGTTATTGTTGAAAAGGTCGATGCTCTGCATTTACGGTACAATGTCTAACTGGCTGGACAAGACGACCCAGTATGTAAACCTATAGAACTCCATAACGTCAGCGTCCTTGGAAGCCAAATGTAACACCTAGTTTACTAAAGTCACAGGAAATAATTCACACAATGGATAGTAAAACAAGTATTAGTGAAACATTAGTGAACTTTAAAGCCACATACAAATAGCTAGCTGGCTACATTTAACATGTTTGCTCATAGCGGCTTTATGTTACTTACCTCGTCAAATAATCCCTGAAATCTTTGCTCTTTAGGTGGTCTATAGCTTTCCGTGCAATTGTCCCAGCCATAGTTAAACGCTTGGCTACGATCTATTTTGACCTAGAGATGGTGAAATTGGCGCTGAAGGGCGACGAACTGACAGCTCAAAGGACGACCGGTCAAATTCCCAACACAAGGCGCACTTTACGATACTGTCGCAAAAGGTCGCCCAGACGTTGCCAGATGTACGATTATCATCGTATTTGTGCAATAACAACTCATTTCACGCTCTATTCGAGCAACAATTCTACACATTTAATTATGTACAAATAATTGGCCTTTGTCTTTTAACTGTTAGTTGAGGTAGAACTGCATATAAAATCCATGCTATACACCGTCCGTAGTAATATTGTATCGTCAAAAGCAACGTCAAATCAGGTGTATACGACAATTATCCCCAATATTAGATACTTTTAAAGGGGACCTATGGTGATTTTCCACGTTTCTAACTTGTTATTGTTGTTACAATGTTGGATATTTGTGTTAAACAATGCCAACGTGTCAAAACTAGGGATGGGCGATACCACACTTTTAGGATTCGATACGACACCGATACTTTTTCTTGCATTTTCATCAATACCGATACCGATACCAATAATTTCTTATTGGCAATTTTTTGTCAGTCAAAAATATTATTACTATTGTTATTATTCAAGACAAATCACAAGACAAATACAGACCATTTATACCACATTTGTTATGGTCAATATATAATAAAAGTAAAAT
>NC_084732.1:35530279-35635279 GCF_033978785.1 Entelurus aequoreus | reverse complement strand
AATGGGTCCCATTTTTATAGTCTTTGGTATGACTCGGCCGGGGTTTGAACTCACAACCTTCCGATCTCAGGGCGGACACTCTAACCACTAGGCCACTGATAGGGCAACAGGAGTAACATTAAAAATAATTATCAACATTTAAACTTGTTTTTTTCTCACAGTCGGTCAAAAAGTTCTATTACGTCGGACTTACACGTAAAACCAGTATGCTGATTTGTAAGTATTCATGAGCTGTTTTATGTATTCATTACAGCTGAGGATGGAGCGCTGCTCGGCAAGATCGAGAAAGTCAGAGTGTTGAGAAACGACCGCAGAGAAGGTAATTAAGAGCAAGATTACTTTTCTTGGTAGGAACCTCTGGGTGCTGTTCTTGCTCTCCTATCATCTGTCTTGGGATGAAGGTGTTCCGTTCTGGTGACAGATTGTGGATGTTTTTTTAGTTTTGTAACCGAAAGTTTTTCTACAGGACTGATGCGTTCGAGGGTTCGTGGTGCAGGTGCTGCCACTGCTCCAGTCCTCACCTTCCTGGACTCCCACTGTGAATGTAATGACCACTGGCTCGAGCCGCTTCTCGAGAGAGTAGCTGAGGTAAATGCACACACACACATCCACTGTGTCTTTGGCTGGTGGACTCTTAAGTATCTTTCCCACTGGACTGTGGTATTATACTATCACCTTAATAACATTTAACCATACACGGTTAATAAGGACAGGCATGAACAAATGTGCTATCTTTAGATTAACCTAATGTTGTGCTATGGCTTTGGACACTGCAGTGTTGCTCTATACTGCAGGGGTCGCCAACCCGTGATCGACCAGTCAATTTTTGGGACCCTACCGGTCGATCGTGAAAATATGAAAAATATGACATTAGTGACACCCCCACCCAGAGAGTGACCAAGAGACTTGCCAACAAGTACGGATTTTAACCCCTGAACATGCCCGCATGTCTCGCGTCTCTTTCTTCGGCCTCACATCCCGCGGCTCCCGAAAGAGCGGCCACACCCCCCGAGCACGGCGGCACACTTCAGCCGCTTGTCTCACAAACACGCATTGCATGACATGCACAAAAATCATCAAGCTGCAACAATGTATCAAGGCTGACTGTAGCAACAAATCACACATTTTCTAGCAACCAACATAAAACAACTCTTCCCCTCAACCACGACCATCATTGCTCGCCTGCGATGGGAAGCTAACGCCAAATGCTACAGCCCGTGAACATTGCTCTAAAGTATGGATTTTGTGTTGATTTATATATATGTACAAAAGTAAACATTGACGTGATGTGCAAAGGCAGTAATATATGATAAAACAGGGCAGCTGCTAAAGAAAGACTTCCCCATTTATCCCCTCTTTATCACACAGGAGAAATCCGCCAGGTGAACAGCTGATTTTACTACTTCTGGCGCTGACGTAAGACAACCATGTGACTCGCATCCCATATGTGAACATAGGATGAACACATATAGTACAGTACTAAGACTATACTGGCAATAAACAGTTAGCTTCTACAGCTTAGGTGCCCAAATTGTGACACAGTGGCCATCTGTGGTCAGTAACTCGTTTGTCATCGGTCATAGGCAAATTACAAAAAATAAACACCAGGAAAAATTGGGTGGCCGCGCCCGGGAATCATTTTTGGTGATTTAACCCCCAATTCCAACCCTTGATGCTGAGTTTCAAGCAGAGAGGTAATGGGTCCCATTTTTATAGTCTTTGGTATGACTCGGCCGGGGTTTGAACTCACAACCTGTTGACGCGGGTATATAGTTGACGAAGGGGTAGATCTTGCTTTGGTTTTTGGCTGAGACCAGGGATCTTGGGCTCGAAAAGGTTGGTGACCACTAGTATACTGTATTAGGTACACCCGCCCAATTTTAGGAGATCCAATACAAGAGCTGCATCAAAAAGTATGCATTCAATTACCCTCTAATACCTACTTTTGATTAGCACTGTTGGAGAGCTATTCATTTTGATGATTCATTTTTCCCCCCCTGGGATATTGGAGAGCACAGGAAAGTGTTATTCAAACAACGCAAAGATTTTTTTTGGTGGAATTGGTTCTGCTGAACATCTTTCATGCTACAAAAACTGTATCATGCACAAGTCGATATTGCCCTATTGTGATTGTGTACTGTACATTTCACCCCTCTGCTTTTTAACCTTAGAAACAGCTCTCAATAGTGATGGGTCAAACGATACTGAAGCATAGATCCCTTATAAAACACAAGGAGCGATACTGTGATCCTCAATGTGTGTAACACTTTAAGAAAAAAGAAAAAATCACGTGCTGTGTAATTTTACTGTGAAGCACCAAACTGTGTTTTTCAGGAAGTGCTTCTTTTCAGCTTACAAGTGACAGCTCGTACTAAAAGAAGTCGAAGGAGTGGTGGATTTGACATAGTTTTTTGTCATCAATGATCTAAATGGAATTTTAAAAAATTAAAGTTCTTTAAGTGTGCGATCATTTTAACTGTATAGCGCAAATTGACTGTAATTTCGGGACTATAGAGCAGACACACCGTAGTAAAAGCTGCAGATTTATACGTGGCAAAATTAATTATTTATACAGAAAGATTCTGTAAATGTTTATTTACAATTAATTGTTTCCAAACGGTGTCTGTAACACGGCAGTAAAACGGCTGATCAAACAAAACAGAAGTCATCAATGTTCTTCCTTTCCTGTTTACTATTTGGCTCATTGACCAGAGTTGTGTGTTTCATATTCACACCTATTCGTTTAGAAAAAACACAATTATTATCATTTGCTAACTATTAATTTTATTTACAGTTCAAATGTAGTAATTTTTTAAAACTAGAGGATGGAAATATAATGAATCAGTGCAGTGTCAATACAGCCAGTGAGTGTCCCTCACACTCACTGAGGCGTTATTTACCCATCGCAGCTCTTACTTGGTATGATGCTCTACAATTGTCCACCAATGCAAACTACAACCAAAATAAACATATTGGTAAATAATAGCTATCTTACAGTGTCAATCAAAACTGAGTTTTATCAGCTTTAAAAATTGATTTTTGTATTCAGTGTATTCAGCGTGGCTGTATGTATTTTAGAAGTGTTCGCCTTGTAAAGGACATGATTGTTCATCTTTTATCTTAAGTGGTGTTTAAGTGGTAATTACACCTTTTCTACACATTCTTGCTTGTGATATGGATGCCACATCCTGTCATTTGGCTTTCATTCATCCAGCTGTCTTGTAAGAAAAATACACTATGTAAGCCACTAAGCACCCTCAAAATGTCACTAACACACTAGAATCATTTCAGAGTGGGAGTGTTTTTGTGTGTGTGTGTGTGTGTGTGTGTGTGTGTGTGTGTGTGTGTGTGTGTGTGTGTGTGTGTGTGTGTGTGTGTGTGTGTGTGTGTGTGTGTGTGTGTGTGTGTGTGTGTGTGTGTGTGTGTGTGTGTGTGAGTGTGTGTGTGTGTGTGTGTGTGTGTGTGTGTGTGTGTGTGTGTGTGTTTTTGGTGTTATAAATACCCTGAATCACAGAGCTGCCATTTGCACCATCACATTTTTGGGTTATTTATATCTGCAGAAAAAGGTTTGTTTTTCTGTCCTTCTCTGCGCTAAGGTCAGAGGTCAGGGTTGCATGTGACATGCTAGCAGTCGGTGTGATGTAGAGCAGTGGTCCCCAACCACCGGTCCGTGGCCCGGTACCGGTCCGTGGATCGATTGGTACCGGGCAGCACAAGAAATTAAACAAAAAAAAACATAAAAAATGTTATATTTTATTTTTTATTAAATCAACATAAAAAACATAAGATACACTTACAATTAGTGCACCAACCCAAAAAACCTCCCTCCCCCTTTTACACTCATTCACACTCATTCGCACAAAAGGGTTGTTTCTTTCTGTTATCAATATTTCTGGTTCCTACATTATATATCAATATAGATCAATACAGTCTGCAGGGATACAGTCCGTAAGCACACATGATTGTATTTTTTTATGACAAAAAAAAAAACATTCCCCCCCCCCCGGTCCGTGGGACACATTTTCAAGCGTTGACCAGTCCGCTGTTACAATAAGGTTGGGGACCACTGATGTAGAGCATGCAGGTGTCTTCAGTATTGACAGTGTTCCGTAGAAGGGAAAAGTTCTAAATAAATTTAAGTGTGTTATGTATTAGTTGTTTTTTTATCCTTATGTGCATGTGGGCAGTCTTTCATAATTTGCTTATGCAGGACATGTTTTTTTATAAACTACTAAACTTGAACTCGTTAGATGAAATAAACAGTGATCTTCATTATCGATTAGGGTTGTACGGTATACCGGTATTAATATAGTACTGCGATACTAATGAATCATATTCTGTACTATACCGCCTCTGAATAAGAAATAAGAATCATATGTTTAATGTGCCGTAAGATTTTTTGTTAAAATAAAGCCAATAATGCAATTTTTTGTGGTCCCCTTTATTTAGAAAAGTATCGAAATAATTTTGGTACCGGTACCAAAATATTGGTATCGGGACAACACTATTATAGATCAACTAAGTACATCCCAATAATCTTCATTTGAAGTGAATTCCTATGTTTTAAGTTTAAATTGAGCTGTTTTAGACCTCTGTTCTGTCATTCCTGCATATTCTGCCTTGCTCTTTTAAATAATGAAACACTCTAAACAAGTGAGTAGAGCCATGTGTGTTTGTATCAGAATGTCTGCATCCTGAATGAAGAAACTCAACTGGAACAGTTTGTCTCTTATTGTTGCTCCGCCCACTTGCGCAATTGTTTTTTCAACCAAAAAATGTGTGGTTCCTCTCGCAGGGTGGAAAAGTGAGAAAATGACCGCTTTATTTCACTGTTTTACATCATAATCTTATAACTAGTGTTCATTATTAACAGCTGGGCTCTGTATGGGCTGTCATTTGTTGTCTAAGTCATGGGGGTTACGATCAATCTGGTGACCAAAATTGCCTTCTTTTCCAGGATAAGACCAGAGTGGTTTCTCCTATAATCGATGTCATCAACATGGACAACTTCCAGTACGTGGGAGCTTCGGCTGATCTGAAAGGAGGTACAGTATGTTGCATGGCTGCAACATGGCTGCATGCGATGTATTTAACGCTGTGTAGTTTCCAGATTTTTAGTGTTGTTGTCTAATCGAGAGATCCTCATTTTATTATTCTGCCAGTTTACTGGACAATCCAATCCAATCCACTTTATTTATATAGCACATTTAAAAAAACTAAAGTTTCACAAAGTGATGCACAGGAATTAAAACACACATTTAGAAGAGGGATAAAACTAAGGAGAGTCAATTGTAAAAAAAACCATTCAAGTACAAAGACAATACATACATAAAATAGACTAAAATCACGCTGGTTTAAAAGCGGAGGAGTAAAAATATGTTATAAGATGTAATTTAAAACGCATTTAAGAGGGAGGTGTCCGAATACCAAGAGGGATATTGTTCCAAAGTTTTGTAACCACAGCAGAAAATGCACAATCACCTCTGGATTTTAGCCAGGTCTTTGGGAATAGGAAACTGGTCAGCTGACCTCAGAGACTTTGTGGGGGTGTAAAGTTTTAAAAGGTCTGAAATATATTGTGGCACTAGTCCGTTAATAGATTTAAAAACAAACAATGACATTTTAAAATTAATTTTAAATTGAACTGGGAGCCAGTGAAGGGGTGCTAAAATGGGGGTAATGTGCTCATGTTTTTTAGTGCCTGTTAAAATGCGAGCAGCAACATTTGGACTAGCTGTAATCCAGCGATTGAGGCCTGGTTCACACCAATATAGAGGGAGTTGCAGTACTCCAAACGTGATTTAATAAAAGCATGGATTACCCGCTCAAAGTCATTAAAAGATAAAACTGATTTAATTTTTGCTAAAAGTCTTAGATGATAAAACTTGGATTGTACAACAGAGTTAATGTGCTGTTCCAATTTAAAATCATTGTCCAACTTAAAACCAAGATTTGTGACTGTGGGTTTAAAATAACATCTCAAATAAAATGCTTTGTGTCTTTGTGTGGATTTTTAGGTTTCGACTGGAATCTGGTGTTTAAATGGGATTACATGACACTGGACCAGAGACGAGCAAGACAAGGCAACCCTATCGCCCCCATAAAGTAAGACATACATATTTTAAAGGTCCCTCATTGTACTTCTTTTCAGCAATATCAAATGGGTCTGAGAGGTCCCACAATGGTGTATTGAAAATGTGTTGTCCAAATCTACTGTAGTCTTGATGCTGGAATTAGACAGTTAAACGTGCTTTCAGTAGCCGTATGGGGAACACACCATTTTGTATGTCTGTAGCTTTAATGCTAATGATCTGTTTGTCAGTGTGTGTGGCTCAAAGAAGTGCTATAGTGCACTATGTTCACTTTTTGCACTTGTTGAAATTAGCAATGTAACGATGATTGCGGTAAAACTCCTGACAGTTAGGTTCACTATTTAAAATTGAAATTATAGAAAAACCTGCACTTTGATAAACTCAACAGACTGACTGGCGCCAGCTCGCTAGCTTAAATGAAAACAAGAGACATTAACGTTTTCCCCCATTAAGAAACAAAATACCCAATCTAAACTTTACATAAAGACATTGCTGTCATTGCTATTCAATTGTACACATTGAACCTACAAGTTGTGCTCTCTTAGAACAAAGTGATCGTTCTGTACTCAGAGAAACTGAGACAGCTGTGTTTTTACATTGCGTTCAAGGACCGCTGAACAGAATAGGACGCCACAACGCCCGCCAGAAATATTGAATAATAATAAGAGATTTTATTTGTTCAGCATTTTTCTTTTAAATAAATCTTAAAGGGCTACAGTACAAACCAATATTTGAAATAATAAAAGCTCAGGCATTAAAACAGATAAAATACTAAGAATAAACACAATCAGTGAAGCAAGCAGAAGAAACACAAAACATGCAATATACTTGGTGTCTATTTTAGTTACTTAAAAAAAAAACTTGGCCAAAAGATTTCCTTGTGAGTTTTAGTACTTTTTGAACACATTCAACAATACCCCGATAATATTGATAACCGTGATCATTTTGGTTCCGATAACAATGATATGAAATGTTCACATTGTTCTATCTCTAGTCTAAATAGATGTTAGGACAGCACAATTTATCAAATCTAATCAGATTTTTTTGGCTGGCTTCAATAGATGAAGGTGATCGTCTGCAATATTAGCATTCAAAAAGCATGCTCTGTTGCATAACAAATTAGGTACTTTCACAGCCCATGGTGGCAGAAAAGCGACAGAGGCCAGAGGCCATTGTCTACGTGCACAGAGCTCCATGACCACACCTTCAGGCATTAGTAAACTTTTTCTGTGCTGCTGCAGCCGGTCGCCTTGTGTCACTGTCTCGACTTCAGTGGAGTCGAGCTCGGCATGCAATAATGACTGCAATACGCTGCTCTGCTTGTCTCCTTGGAGTCGCTCTGGCAGGACTAACGGCTAGACATCATGCTAAATAGTCTGGAGACACTTTTCCGTCGAGTGCCAACAATTCTCACCGGCCTGCAGCAGGGGTTTTCAGTTCATGATGTGCGGGCTACCTGCGGAATGTGGCTTTGAAAACCCCCGGCAAAAATTTATTTATAGACATCATGCAATGACAATAAGCTAAAATGTTAATTCTGGTAATGAACAAAGAGCATAGATTGGTCTTTAAATATACATGTACAATGACGTTTATTTAGCCTTTATATTACACTATTTTATTACAAATTACATAATGACGTCACATTCACACGCCACCGGGACCCCACTACAGCAAGTAGCTTGCCGACCGGTGAGAAACACCGTTTTACAAAACATAGTGAATAATCGTGATTTCAATATTAACAAAAAATAATAATGATTATTATTTTGGCTGCAATCATGCAGCTCTGATAAATGCTATTATACATATAACAGCGTAAGGTGTGGGACAGGAGGACACAAACATTAGCAACACTAGCGCAGCTGGTGAGCTACAGTGCTAACATTAGTTGCATTTTATCAGCGTGCGAGCTTAGCCTAGTCACTTATTTTAAGATGTGTAGCAAAGCTTGCTTTTTTACAGGGCTGTCTTTTTTACTGTAGTGTACATGCATAGCATCTAGCTTGAGGCGGGTCAGAGGTGGTGTCATGTCCATGATGATGGAGGATTTTTATTCATGATGTTAGAAAAACCAAAAAAGACTGTTTAAAAGCCTCTTTTTTAAAAAGTAGAATAAACAAGTGAGGGATATATTAGATTTTCCTTACGTTGAAAAATCCAGGGACACATACTGTTGGAACATTGATCAAGTATATTCTGCATGTTTGGGGCCCGTCAAAATCTTCAATGCTCACAACTTTCTTGTATCTCCTGTGTAATTGACCAAGACCAGCGTTTTCCTGACTTTTCCTGTCTCCCCTTTCAGGACTCCCATGATAGCTGGAGGTCTGTTTGTCATGGATAAGGATTACTTTGAGCATTTAGGGAAATATGACATGATGATGGATGTCTGGGGAGGAGAAAATTTGGGTGAGTGCAACATCAAGCCAGTTAAGTCATTAAGTCAGTAGACTCAAAAACTCATAATGCATTGTGCATTATATAGACACAAGTAGCGATGTTCTGATCAGGGATTTATGCTGCCGATTCCGATACTGATCATCCATGAGTGGGATCGGCCGATAACAATACCGATCATGTACTAACTGTACATTTTCCCATTTATTTACGGTGAGTGCTATTGACAGTGTAACAATATCAACACAATATTTAAACTAGTTCTGTGTTGTCTTTCATTACATACAATTTTTTTAGCAAAATAAATAAATCAATGCTACACAATAACTAAACAAAAGCAAAAAATACTCCATATAACTCATTTAAATTCTTTGGTTTTTGCCCTCAAAATCCTCCTGTGTCCAAGGAATTATTACTTGAGTTTGTAAACATGAAAAAAAACGACAACAAAATTGAGACAATAAAAATCTCTATCTAATTACTCTTGTTTCGATTATATACGGATACTACCTTTGGTATCAACACCACCAATTTATGGATCGACCCGTCCTCTTACGCTCGTGTACTGTCTGTGAGATTGCTGACATACCAATAGTTGTTCTTATATTATCCTCTCTGTAAACTCTTATTAATCTACTTGTTACTTTCCTGTTAATCGCTGCTTACTTTCTGCTGCAACACACTTCCATCTACACAACTTGAAACTTTCCTAAACACTTATTGGTGTTGTTTCAAGCTAGCTTAGTGGTTAGCTTTGCTATTGGCTTGCTTGTTCCTGGGTTGCTCTTGGTGTGTTACATGTTTAGCCTCATCCTCCAGTGATAATGATACTGAAGACACTAGAAAATGCAGTTTATATGCCGTGATGGAGATGATTATTATTCATTTGGGGGGGGTGTTCCACACTGTGTATTGAGTTGCTTAATTAGCTGCTGGCCACTTGTCAGCCAGGAAACCAAAATAAATACAGTCTCAGCCAGTCGGGATCGGTGTTTGTTATTGTCATTAAAAGACATGAATCGGTCATCACATATTTTCAACGAAAATCGGCCGATAGCAATCAACACATGATCGATCAGCACATCCCTAGACACATATAAGTATTTGGACGCATGGTCATTATAATGAATGATTAACAGTGTGCCTGTGGGAATTTATGTCCATCCAAAATAATGTTTATGAGGTCACTATCTCTGTTCTAGTTCATCCCAAAGGTGTTAAATGAGCTTTTTCCACACTAAACCAATCCTAGCATGCCTTTATGTACTTGGAACAGAAATTGTCCTTCCCCAAACTGTACCCCCATAGTTAGAAGCATACAAGTGTTAAAATTAAGTTTTTGGGGAGACTAAAAGGCATGTGTCTCAATACTTTTGTCCAAATACTGACTGTCATAAATCATTTTTCTCCCTAATCCAAAATAAATTACGGAATTTGTCACGCCCACCCAGCTGTCCGACGTTGGCCTTCATTCCTCTTTTATGGTATTTTTAATGAACTGAGACTATTCGCACACTTGTTTTTATCACTTTATTTAGATAAAGATGGGTCAAAGAGGGAACCTGACACTGTCTCCACACGGCAAACATTTATGAGGTGCTGATATCCCGCCGCTTTCAATAATACAATGTTGGTTTATTGGCCTGCTTGTGCTGTGTTTCAGAGATCTCATTTCGCGTGTGGCAGTGCGGCGGGAGTCTGGAAATCATCCCGTGCAGCCGAGTTGGACACGTGTTCAGAAAGCAACACCCGTATACCTTCCCTGGTGGCAGCGGCACGGTCTTTGCAAGGTAACACACACACACAGTAGACCGCAAGCTACCAATTACAGTCTCCCTTTAATGACCTTCATTAAGAGTGTTTAGGCAGTCAAATTCTAGTGTCGTGGAATGATGTCATTAGTTGTTAATGTTTGGCTGCTAAAGCCTAAAATCCAATTACACACTTAATATCCAGCAGTAACATTTTCATGCACCTACTGTTAATTAGATGTTCATTAAGCTTTTCTCATCTCATTTGAAAAAAGCATTGAATTGCACATGCATCAGTATGGTGCATACTTGAAGACGTATTTAAACTGAGCAAGTTAGTACCTGTCACATGAGCTAGTGCCCTCATTTAAAATATTCTTACCTCTTTTAGCTTTACAGCTGTCTGTTTGCACTCTTACACCAGTCTTATAATCAAGCCAATCAAATAGGTTAACAATTACAGGCAGAAACCAACAGAATTGTTATTGTGGAGAGTACAACTAAATAGTGTGCAATCCTATTCAGTGCAGTATAAATCAAAACAATTACCTCTGCCTGAATTGTACATTTAACTGCCTGATATAGACATAAATATTGCACAGTTAGTTATATTGATTTGTAAGATTCACTTGTGGGATATTGCACTGGCGGGCTACACTAGACTAAAGTCAGTGATTGAATAGGAATTAATTAATATAAGTAATCTGTTGCCTTCATAAAATGTTTATTGACTATACAAGAAATGTTTTCAGTAACATAATGGCATTCTTAACTGTCTTAAGTGTAAAAATAGATTAATAGTAAACATAAAAATGTTCTCGACAAAGGCGTGGCATTTGCCTCACATATCTGTCAAATGTCACACAAGTGTAAAGAGAAGTAAACCACTCTAAAATCTAAAAAACAATAAAACAGGATGTAAGTGAGCCACTGTATAATAAGTCAACCACTAGTAGTCAACATAACGACAGTAACACTGGAGGATTAACTTTAAAGATGAACACGCGTTGCAGATTTACCTCACACATGTATTTTATTTAACGCAGTCAGTTGTTACAAGTGTAAAAAGAAGTCGAACTCTGTAAAACATAACAACAAAACACTGCTTTAACTTTGATATGAAGTCGCGTATGGCGATGCTGGGGTCAGGCAATGTTTTAAGTAACATTTTATCATTCCCAATTGTCACACAACTGTAAAAAGAAGTTAACCACTTTTAGTCGTAAATATAAAAACAATTAAAGCTGCAAGCAGCATTGAACGGGCTCTCCAACCCCGTGCAAATCGGGGGTTATTGTGAGTTGGCGGGAAGGCATGACTCATGCGGTCACGTCCTTCCCGATGCCCCGACCCACCATCAAAAATTCAGGGAGATTGGAGCTTGTGGAAGGAAGTTATTATAGTTATAATTTTCCACCACAAGAAGGCCATGTTGGTGTCTATCAATTTCTAGTCATGATCAGTTACTGACCTTAAAGGGGAATTGCACTTTTTTGGGAATTTTTCCTATCGTTCACAATTTTTATAATAGACAAAAACACATATGTCTTCTTTTTTTTTTCATTCTTATTTATAATTATCAACTAGTTCTAAGTGGCGAGCAATGCAGCTAATGGGATCAATTGATTCTGCCTCTAAGTCACTTTAAAAATGCATCCAAAAACCGCCAACAATACTTCATTTATGTTCTGTAACCTGTATAATAACCAGGCTGTAGCAACATTGTTATTGTAAGAGCAAACACTGAGGAACTGTTTTTCTAGCGTAGTAACACATCGCCTTGTGACGGCATGCTACAGCATTATCCGTAAGCTAGCTTTTGCGTCAGCAGCTGAATGGCTTTTGAGTTTGTAATGCACAACACAATGCGATAGGACACCAATCTGTACTGACTGAAAAACATGAAGAATCATATTACGTAACGTATTAGCCCACATTTAATTTTTTGTTTGTACACAGCTAGCGTGACAGTGAATGTAGTTGTACATGACGTGCTGCATGTATCATAATCAATATTGCAGTGACTTTCTCGTTGGACAGTTTTCTGTTTGGTCCAGCTGGCCGTGGATGTTTCCAGTTGATTTTGATTATGCACTACATTTACGTCAACATGGCTTGGATCCAAGTTCCATATTTGCAGCGTCAAGTTACGCCGGTCCTCACTTTCTCAGCTTCCGTCTGCTCCAACGTTTTACCGTCTCTTCGTGCTCGCTTTTATAACCAGCAGATCATCCCCCATATATTCAGGTTCAAAAAGATAAGGTTGTGAATCCTCATTATCCAAAAAAATAGTCATCTTTGTCGTCTATTACGAAGTCTACCATGATTAGAACACACAGACATTTGTTTCCGGAAGTCTGAAGTGCGTTGTTATGGGAACGGAATTAAATGCGCTGAGGCAATAAGTTCCGGTATTGCTTAAAATGAACAAAATACGGTAAATATCGTACATATTACATATTGTTATGAATGTGTCTGTTACTATATATATATATATATATATATATATATATATATATATATATATATATATATATATATATATATATATATATATATATACTTGCAGTGTGTATATAAAATGTTGATGGAGGGTTTTGAAGTTTTTTTAGAGAGTTTTGAAGGCTACAATAGTGACTCCAATTAGACGCATCTTGCAAGAGGTTTTTTTTATCATCTCTTGAATAAAAATTTAAAAAAAGTTTTGTGTGTTCTTGTGTCTCATATTAAATTGTGAACGATAGGCACATTTCCAAAAAAGTGCAGTTCCCCTTTCAAGCCTCATATCAGTATGGAAGGTTTAATGGTTGATGGTGAGGAGCAATTTTTTCCGCCAGGCTCCGCCCAACGACGAATGGGTATGAATACATTCTAACCCATCCAAAAATTTAAGGCGCCACAAGGCCTCTCCCTCTACGAATGGGTTTGAACAATTACTGACCCATAAGACACTCGGGGTGTCATCATCATTATGATTTGTCCCAAACAGGATCAAGATCTGAATTTGTGGAGCTGAGTTACAAATGTTGAAAGTTTTGTGGCGAACTATCAGATCAAAGTTTGGTGCCGTGCTACATCCTAAAGCGTAGGCAAAATTCCATAGCAATTTATCATCGCCCATCCATTTAGTATCTGTCATTTTAACCGTGGCACATTTGGTCATTGTCCCTAGGAGGAGTTTGTTAGACTATGACCCTATTTCTGGCCTGAAAATGGCCGACGAAAACCAAGATGGCCAACTTCCTATTTATTTTTAAATATGGGTTCTTGAGACTTTTATGTGTATCCTGCTGAAGATGTCTATCATGACTGCTGGAAACTGGTGGTAGGGACACATTTTTCAGATTTTCAAGGTGCCGCTACAGAGTCAATTTAGAAATTTTATTTGAGACCCCAAAATATAAACATTTTCGCCTGACTCGCCTGCATCGGTGGGTTTTTGTGCATGTTAAGTGCCTCAAAAATGCGATCGGAGTGGGAGAATAATAATATTGTTAACTTTAATGACAAGGATGTGTTGTAAAGGTGTGTTGCAGAGTCATCTCACACATTTTTTAACACTGTCCAAGTGTAAAAAGAAGGTAACAACTTTGCTATCAAGTGACAGCGCTGTAGATTTGCCTACCACATCTCATATTTTAACATTCAATATCAGTAGCTGCCTTTCCATTACCCCTAGAAATGCGCAAAACCTAAATGTCACAATAAGAAACTAGTAATGGAAACACCTACGGTTCAAAAAACCGTAGGTGTATATTGCACTCCAATGAGGTGGTTTTTGAAACGTTGCGATATTGAAGTTTTTCGCAATAGCATAATGGAAACACTTGTCGCATTTAGAGGTCACTTAAACACCGAATGGGCGGAGAGCCAATGCAGGACAACCAGGGCAGACAGGTCGTCTTGGTCTCGCTTCCAATCAGTCGGCTGGGGGAGAGCAAGGTGGCACCGCTGCACCGGGCCGTCACGCAGGTACCTTCCCCGTAATAGAGGTCGACCCACATGCTCAAAGAGACCCACATGTCCGAACAAGTGTCTAGCGGGCCGTAAGGATGTTGCTTTTGAGCGATCACCCGCTGCCTTCGTCTTCTATTGACACCACAGCAACAGCGGTGGCTGCAATATCTTCCTATCTTTCATAAAGGGGAGTTTTGCTGGATGAGATATTCTGAGAATTACAGCTCATGGTGCAAAACCGTAAACACCCTTTACTGGAAACACCTACAAGTCGCACATGTACTTTATCGAAATTTTAGAAATATCGCTTTTATTTTGCGAAAAACTGCAAAGCAAACGCAGCTATTGTCACACAAATGTAAAAAGAAGTTAACCACATTAAAAATGCAAAACACTGCCTTAATTTTTATATAAACTTTAAAGGGAATGTTTTAAGTTTTATCCGACTAGGTGCTCACTTACATTTTAACATGTTTTAGCTAACACAAAATAAGTTAGCCAGCGTTGATAGAAAACGATAAAATATTACACAGGTGTCAAACTCAAAGCCCCGCATGTAGCTACAGTTCTTCTTAATTGTTAAATTGTTCTAATGCGACAATCAATTTTTTTTTTTTGGTCATTATAACCCTTTTTGAAATAAATTCTACAATAACTTACCTTTAATATTTGCTTGTCACCTTGACTTGTGAAGCCAGAGCAGGTTGTTAGTAAGAAATAATAATAAATCAAAGGGCAATTGTTTATTATGATGATGCAACTATACTCTACATTTAGATGGTTGTATTAGATATGTTCTGCAGGTACATGTAGCCCTTAGAGGGCAGCTAAATATGTGATGTGGCCCAAGATGAACATTAGTTTGACACCTCTGCGATAAAACAATAAAAAACACAAGTATTCACTTAAATGACAAATGAGTATTGCGAAAGTGAGTCACATCACACATTTGCCTTGTACATCTAATTTTTTTTTACTGTTTTCCTATTTTTTCAAAGTGTAGAAAGAAGTTAACCCCTATATATTGTAAAAATAACAAAACACCTTGATGTAACAATGATATCAAATGATAACACTTACGGGTGGCGATGTATCCAATAACATTTTAACTAGAGATGTCCCCAACATGGGATCGGATCAGAGCTGATATTTACCTTTTTTAACTGATTGGCATCGGCTATTGAGCAGCCGAGCCCAGACAATCTTTACCGCAGTTGTGTGTCTCAGTGTTTACAGGCTAAAGATTGTACTCACGTGAAAGATTTCATTAAAATGGATGGGAGGCACAATTGCATTTCTGGATTCCACACATTTGCCAGAAAACCGGCTCAAAGTTGACACCATCTTGCAATGAATCCACAGCTCAAAAACATATCTAAAATACTAATCCTTGTTGCATTTACAGCAAATAAACAAAGTGTCTTCCAAGTAGCACTATCATTAGAGGGCGAGAGCAAAAGGAATGGCTAAACATGCTACACACACACACATACCGAGCAGGACGAAAAAAGAAGCTAACCGCTAATGCTTCAATGTAAAGTAGGCGTGATCGACCCAGATGTTGATACTTTTATTATCTAGTGTAGTATCAGTATATAAACGATACTTAAGTGATTAGATTGATATTTTCTTTTACTTGTTCACATTATTAAAAAAATATATTTTTTTGGTGGTTTTTGTTTTGGTTTCAGGCAGTAAGTGGATACAGGAAGGCTTTGAGGGCAAAACCCAAAAGATTCAAATGGGGGCCAGTAGTAGTTTTTGGTTTGTTTAGTTACGAGTGATTCTTCATTGTCGGCTCTTCCTATCATTGTGAAGCAGAATTCACCAAGCGTTGTATGGTTCACCCACTAATAAGGAACGTGAGCTGGGTTTAGACCGTCGTGAGACAGGTTAGTTTTACCCTACAAGCCACTTTATTTTGTAAAAGAAAATTGTATGTAGCATTCAATACTACACATTTGATACATCATCTGATTTACAAACATACCAGCAAAGTCTAGATTTAATGAAATAAGTTTTATAAAATTGTGTTATTGTGTTTACTTTAGTTACTTGCTGTAAAACATTTTTAGTTCTGATATCTATTGTCAAAGTAACGTATCAGGACTCAAAATTGAATCTGAAGCCAACAATGTTGATCAGGAGAGCATTTTTGACTGTCATACAAGCTTAAAAGTAAGTCAACCACTGCTATTCGTAAAATATCAAAACAAAAAAAGCTCTGACTAAGGCATGCATCCCAGATCGTTAGATGAAGTCTGAAATTGTCTTTCGGAAAATATAAGTAAAGGCAAGTAAAACAAGCCGAGAATGAATGCTTTGATTGCTTGTTGAATTGAGGTTGTGTAAAATGCTGGCATCTTTGTGCCACTTTGGAGGCACATTATTCCTGACATTTTATTCAAATTCAAATTTGCAAAACCACAGAGACATGCCGGGTTTAACCCTTTTTTAAATCTCAAATGTGTCAATATCCCTGTTGTTGTTGTTTCCAGCAGCTGGTGAGCATCACTAGATTATTCTTACAGCTGCACAACATGATAACAAAAAAATATAATGCAGCCGTCAGGGATGGTTATTGAATACAGCAGAGTGATATGTCTTGTTCAATGAAAACTCAATGTGCACTAGAGCTGCATCCATTTGAGCCTTAATACGATGTCTTCCCCTTCACTGGCGAAACATCCGGGCATAGCTCCCATGTAGTCAGGTCATGCTGGCATGTTGCAACGGTGCTGGATCATATGCAAAAATATGCAGGTTACAGTACGTGGTCTGCTATGCTGGGGGTGCACGTAGGCTATGGAGAGTGTGTTCACACGTCATCTTTTAAGCAACATATCAAGCGTGAATGTCGCCTGAAATGAACCCTTGCTGTTTAAACTTGAAACTGGTGTTGCCCCTCGTAGTCATGGCGACTGGAAATACCAGATGATGACAGGATTTTAGCTTGTTCTGTTCGAAGGTACACCTGAACAATAAACCAATACAACAGCTGACTTTTGATTGATACTGTCAGGGAGGTGTTCCTTTAACAATATGTGTATAATTGTTGCATTTATGGAGAACCACATTGCTAATATTGGTTTTGGAAGTTATGTACTTTATGCAGTGATTGTTTGACACGACTAACTGATTATTTCCACTAGATTTTAATTTTATTGGTGCTCTTTAAATCCCCATATCAACAATATTTAGGTGTCATGACAATTTATTGCAACACTCTGGTCTAAGTAATGCAACTTAATGTAAATTAGCAGCAATATATTCTTATGGCAATCAAAAGAGACCACAGTTATGCAGCAATATTATCCACCAAACGAGCGATAAGTGTGAATCCAGCTGACTTGGGGGTTTTACAGCTGTCTGTGACATCATTATAAAGTCATGTAAATATGGCAAAAAAGCTCCGGGTAGTGTGCTCTGCTTTGCCTGGCAACCCTTACAGACAGCAGTAACTAGAGAAATAAACATAAGATCCCATGCGACTGCCCAAACAGGGGAAATCTGCCCTCTATAAAGGCTGGTACAGTACATAGATGGTAAAAAAAATATTGTACATTCTTGGGTAGCAGGTTATAGTTTGCTTTATGCATCATTTTAGCTGTTTCATTGAATGTATTGAATTTCTATATTTTTGATTCAATAAATAAAGACGTGGAATGTTATCTGTAACCAACATTATGTATGTCAATTATGTAGTGAATTAGGTGTACTTTTGTAGTTATTTCTACATATTTATACACAACAACTCAGATATGGTAACACTAGCGAACAGCAGAGATTATGGAGTGATTTTTTTTATCCTGAACATATTTTTCTTCATTCATTATAGATGTATTTCTTGTCACCTTATGTTGTATATTTTTTATTTTAAATTTCCAGTTAATTTTGATCATCTATTTTTACACTTAGAAACTTGATTTATTTTACTCTGTCAATGTCTCATCTATTTGTATTTGTATTTTGACTTTTTTTCTAATTGTTAACGAATAGCATTATTTTAGTACTACTGAGATTCAAAGATAATCTATTTTTGTCAAACCATCTCTTTAATGTATTTGTTTCTGTTACTGTGTTCTCTCCTGAAGACAATGTGGTCGTTTGCAAATAGTACTAACTTTAAATCCTTTGTAGCATTACAAATGTCATTTATAGAGAGATTGAACAATTTTGGCTCCAGCATTGATGCCTGGGGTGTGCCGCAAGATATATTTAAAGCTACGGACGTGTTCGCCTAACTTCACGTATTGTTTCATGTTGGTTTTGTAGCTTCTTACCCAGTTCAAGACCAACCCTTCGATGCCATACTGTTCTAAATTGTTAATTAAGATATTGCAATTAATTGTGTCAAATGCTTTCATAAACATTGCTGCTGCACACTGTAAACAATCTATCGCATTGATTATTTCTTCCATTATTGATATGGGATTAAATAAACTCTGTTTCTCCGAACTCCTTTTCAGACATGTTGAATTACGCTAATATAAATGTACTCTCCTTCTATGTATCTTTAATGAGTATGTCAGAAATATACTAAACTATTACCTTGACCATCTTCCTTCCTTCTCTCCATCTCAGGAACACCAGAAGAGCCGCCGAGGTGTGGATGGATGAGTATAAAAACTTCTACTACGCCGCGGTCCCCTCGGCAAGAAATGTGCCCTACGGGAAGTAAGTCCTCATCTTCAAAACAGACCATATCACATGAACTGGTGTTTAAAAATGGCCCCAGATTACTAATTAGCATGCCACTCTTGTGTTTGGCAGCCAAATGCCTGATTTGGCCTGACTACAAGAGTGCAACATGATTTGATGCATGCTACTGGGAAGTGTGCAAATTTGGTTCAAAGCAAACACATTCTATGAAAACGCCATGCAAATGATATCAGAACAGGTTTTAGGTAGCTCATGGTGTCCAGTTTGCCTTCTTGCTGGTTGATGCAGAAGATGATAATATTGCTTGACTTTGTGAATTTACATAGCAATCACATGTTCCCTAACACCAGAGTGTCAACACTGCTGCTGTTATAGTGAGGGACCCATAACCTACAAAACCATTGGCGCCCCCTGTAGCCTCAACTTTGCATCTTTAGCTATTGTTAAGTTATGTTTCAATGTTTTCTAGCATGCAATTTCCTGTCTACAATGTTTAATATTTAGTTGTTGGAAGATGTATATGTTGATTAGAAGCAGCACAGGTCATCATATTTTCATGTTGTTTGAATATTAGAACATGTTTTTCCTTTTTAAATTTTTTTTTATTAACCACTTATGTTCAAATATATACATTTCAGGACAAAATGATTAGCCCTTCTGTTGAAATAAAATAAAAGCACTTTATTCTCAATTAAATGAAACGGGTGAGTCCGCCATAATATATGTAGGGTCACATAGGGCAAAATTAAATAGGTATGGGGTAATTTATGTTAAAGAAGTGTATCTAATTACTTTGCGTCATTAATTAATTGTGATTGGAGCTAAATACATTAATTTCCTATTAAATGTGCCAATAATTTATTTAATATAAAATTATGTTTAATTATTTAATCATTTAATTATAGGTGTAATCATTTAATTATTTCATGATTAAATTGTTTATTTCACAAGTTAATTCATGATGTAATTATTTAGTAATTGTATTTCTCGATTTGATTCATTGTCTAATGATTTATTTATTTCACGATTTAAATAATCATTTAACGATTTAATAGTTTCACAATTTAATCAATTATTTCACAATTTAATCAATTATTTCAGGATTTAAGGATTCATTTATTAATTACCTGAACTTGTGTGTCAGCACTTCATTCATTTATTTTTCTGTTAAACTCACCCATCAAAGTCAGTTGGCGGGGGTAACTGGAATCTGGTCCAATCATTGCTTTGGACCAAAGCCTGATCCTTAGGAAGTCTTTGGAGAATATACTATTTCGGGAGTTGGTGGTAGATATTTTAACTTTGTGAAGTTTGAGGAAGCTGGACCTGCTAACTTACAGCTATTGCCGTAGCATGCCGTCGCAAGGCGAAACAATTCCTCAGTGTTCGCTCTTACAATAATAACAATGTTGCTAAAGCTTGGTTATCATACAGGTTAGGGAACGTAAATTAAGTATTGTTGGCGGTTAACTGCATGAGTGTGCTTCAAACCTACTTTCAATCAATCAATCAATCAATGTTTATTTATATAGCCCTAAATCACAAGTGTCTCAAAGGGCTGTACAAGCCACAACGACATCCTCGGTACAGAGCCCACATACGGGCAAGGAAAAACTCACCCCAGTGGGACGTCGGTGAATGACTATGAGAAACCTTGGAGAGGACCGCATATGTGGGTAACCCCCCCCTCTCAGGGAGACCGAAAGCAATGGATGTCGAGTGGGTCTGACATAACATTGTGAAAGTCCAGTCCACAGTGGATCCAACACATCAGCGAGAGTCCAGTCCACAGCGGGGCCAACAGGAAACCATCCCGAGCGGAGACGGGTCAGCAGCGCAGAGATGTCCCCAACCGATGCACAGGCTAGTGGTCCACCCGGGGTCCCGACTCTGGGCAGCCAGCACTTCATCCATGGCCACCGGACCTATGCAACTCCCCCTCGCAAGGGACAGGGGAGAAGAGGAGAGAAGAAAAGAAACGGCAGATCAACTGGTCTAAAAAAGGGGGGTCTATTTAAAGGCTAGATTATACAAATGAGTTTTAAGATGGGACTTAAATGCTTCTACTGAGGTAGCATCTCTAACTGTTACCGGGAGGGCATTCCAGAGTACTGGAGCCCGAATAGAAAACGCTCTATAGCCCGCAGACTTTTTTTTGGCTCTGGGAATCACTAATAAGCCGGAGTTCTTTGAACGCAGATTTCTTGTCGGGACATATGGTACAATACAATCGGCGAGATAGGCTGGAGCTAAACCGTGTAGTATTTTATACGTAAGTAGTAAAACCTTAAAGTCGCATCTTAAGTGCACAGGAAGCCAGTGCAGGTGAGCCAGTATAGGCGTAATATGATCAAACTTTCTTGTTTTTGTCAAAAGCCTTGCAGCCGCATTTTGTACCAACTGTAATCTTTTAATGCTAGACATAGGGAGACCCGAAAATAATACGTTACAGTAATCGAGACGAGACGTAACGAACGCATGAATAATGATCTCAGCGTCGCTAGTGGACAAGATGGAACGAATTTTAGCGATATTACGGAGATGAAAGAAGGCCGTTTTAGTAACACTCTTAATGTGTGACTCAAACGAGAGAGTTGGGTCGAAGATAATACCCAGATTCTTTACTGAGTCGCCTTGTGTAATTGTTTGGTTGTCAAATGTTAAGGTGGTATTATTAAATAGATGTTGGTGTCTAGCAGGACCGATAATCAGAATTTCCGTTTTCTTAGCGTTGAGTTGCAAAAAGTTAGCGGACATCCATTGTTTAATTTCATTAAGAAACGCCTCCAGCTGACTACAATCCGGCGTGTTGGTCAGCTTTAGGGGCATGTAGAGTTGAGTGTCATCAGCATAACAGTGAAAGCTAACACCGTACTTGCGTATGATGTCACCCAGCGGCAGCATGTAAATACTAAAGGGTGCAGGGCCAAGAACCGAACCCTGGGGAACTCCGCACGTTACCTTGACATAGTCCGAGGTCACATTGTTATGGGAGACGCACTGCATCCTGTCAGTAAGATAAGAGTTAAACCAAGACAAGGCTAAGTCTGACATACCAATACGTGTTTTGATACGCTCTAATAAAATATTATAATCGACGGTATCGAAAGCGGCGCTAAGATCAAGAAGCAGCAACATAGATGACGCATCAGAATCCATCGTTAGCAATGGATCATTAGTCATTTTTGCGAGGGCTGTCTCCGTAGAGTGATTTGCCCTGAAACCGGATTGAAAAGGTTCACAGAGATTGTTAGTCACTAAGTGTTCATTTAGCTGCTGTGCAACAATTTTTTCGAGAATTTTGGAAATAAACGGAAGGTGGGAGACCGGTCGGTAGTTTACCATGAGGTCAGGATCGAGGTTAGGTCTTTTGAGCAGAGGATGAATAACCGCTTTTTTGAATGCTAGGGGAACAGTGCCGGAGGAAAGTGATAAGTTTATAATATTTAACACTGATGGACCTAATAATACAAACAGTTCCTTGATAAGTTTCCCAGGAAGTGGGTCAAGTAAACATGTTGTTTGTTTTATCCCACTTACACGCTGTAATAATTCCTCTAATGTTATTTCATCAAAAATAGAGAGACTATTTTGGAGGGCAGTGTCCGTCGTATATACAGTCGTATTTGTGTTAATAGAACCCAGTTGTAGCTGGGATGCGTTGTCTTTAATCTCCTTTCTAATGAGTTCAATTTTCTTATTAAAGAAATTCATAAAATCATCTGCCGAGTGGGTGAAGCTACTGGGAGGAGTCCCGTGTTGGGTTAGCGATGCTACTGTAGTAAACAGAAATTTAGGATCGTTATTGTTGAGGCGGATGAGATTTGAGTAGTATTTAGCTTCAGCTAAGGCAAACATGCGTTTATAAGTTATTAAACTATCACTCCATGCTTGATGGAAAACCTCAAGTTTAGTCGCACGCCATTTGCGTTCCAGTTTTCTACATGATAATTTATTAGCTCTAATTTCTTCTGTAAACCATGGGGTGCGCCTTTTAGGGGCCCTTTTTTGCTTTAGCGGTGCTATACTATCAATAATTTCGCGCAAGGCATCGTCAAAGTTGTTAGTGAGGTTATCAATAGAGCCGACATAATTTGGGAATGGTGCCATTACCGAAGGCAGTAGGTCAGCAAGAGTCATCGTTGTGGCAGCATTAATGTTGCGGCCGCTATAGCAGTTATTATTATTATTAGCTTGTTGACAGTGAGTCAAAACTTCAAATTTTATAAGGTAATGATCGGACATTACTTTAGTATATGGAAGTATCATAACTTTGGAGGTGGTGACACCCCTGACAAGCACTAGATCTATTGTATTACCGTTGCGATGCGTGGGTTCATGTATTATTTGTGTAAGACCACAGCTATCAATTATGGTTTGGAGCGCCACGCACTGAGGGTCCGATGGGGTATTCATATGGATATTAAAGTCCCCCATTATGATTATATTGTCGGCGTGCGTCACTAGATCAGCAACGAACTCTGAGAATTCACTGATAAAGTCCGAATAGGGCCCAGGGGGGCGGTAGATAACAGCCAGGTCGAGAGGTAGCGGTGTGACAGACCTCATAGTAAGCACCTCAAACGATTTATATTTATTATTTAGGTTAGGGGTAAGGTTGAAATTTTCATTGTATATTAGTGCGACACCCCCTCCCCTTTTAAGAGGACGGGCAACATGCGCATTCGTATAGTTAGGAGGAGATGCCTCATTGAGCGCAAAAAATTTGTCTGGTTTGAGCCAGGTTTCGCTAAGACCAATGACGTTAAGATTGTTGTCTCTAATGACCTCATTAACTAATAACGCCTTGGGAGACAATGATCTTATGTTTAAAAAGCCCATATTATAGGTATTGGGCTGTTTTGACGAGTTTTTGTTAAGATTATCCGTAGTGGCAATATTAACAATGTTGCGTTTATTATGCGTAGTGCACTTTAAATAGTTTCGACCATATCTAGGAATTGATATGACGGGAATTTTCCGATTGTTTGCTTGGTGCTGCAATAGACTGGACATATCATAATTTGCCACCTCAGTAGAATGCATGTCCACCTCTGACACAGACACAACAGAAAAAACATTATGTGAATTGTGTATTATTCTAAGAGAATTGCTATGCGTACATGGATTATCCAGCCTGGCGCTGGCTAGTTCTAGCTTAACTGACTCCTCACCCGGACTAACAGACATTGTAATTGCCTGTGACCGGGCTTGCTCTAGTGTAGTCAGTCAAGTGAGACTTAAATAGAAGTCTATGTTTCTAGACAGGATGATGGCGCCTTCCTGGTTAGGGTGAAGGCCGTCTCTCATCAGCAAGCCTGGTTTGCCCCAGAAAGAGGGCCAGTTATCAATAAACATTAGTCCCTGTTGCCTACAGAAGCTTGACAGCCACTTGTTAAGCGAGACTAATCTGCTATATCTCTCATCATTGCCTCTCGCAGGCAGGGGGCCAGAGACAATTACTCGATGCCTGGACATCTTTCTGGCGAGATCACAAGTCCTGGCTATGTTTCTCTTTGTAATCTCTGACTGTCTCATTCTAGTGTCATTGGAGCCAACGTGTACAACTATATTCGCATAATTAGTGGTGCGATTAGCCTGTCGTACGTGTTTACTAGGCCTGTTGCGAGTTAGCTCCCTAAGATTAGCTTCAATGTCAGGTGCTCTGGCCCCGGGGATACACTTTACTGTGGCTGGTTTGCTAAGCTTTATGTTTCGTGTGATGGAGTCCCCTATGACTAAGGTGTGGTGCCCGGTAGACTGGGGTGTAGGACTAGCTAAAGAGCTAAATCTATTATGCGTCTCAACCGGTACACCGTAGCTTGTAGGCTTTAATGCTCAGGTGTGTTTTTAAAGCTCAAACCTACAGGGAGGCTAATCATGCTAATCAGCAATGTCTGTTTTCACCAAACCTTTTATAACGACATCTCGAAATGTTCAAAAGTTCCTCAGAGACTAATATTTTTGTCCTGAAGTGTACAGTATATTAAATGAAAATATTTCTGTCAATTCATATTCCATTTATAAATTTCAATGCAAAAGCTGTAATGTTAAATTTTATGGCTTTGACAGTGGAAAATATTATTTGATCATCTTGTAATTTGTTGATCTTAATCCACTTTTTACCCAGAGACTGTGCACTTGTCCAACTTATCCGATACCATTTATAACAACGTAACATAAGGAGTGGGACAGGAGGACACAAACGTTAGCAGCACTAACATAGCAATGTGCGCTAAAGTGCTAACAATACACTCACATTGTGACTTACAGCCACATCATGTTAGGTTAGCTTATTCGCTGAAGAAAAACAAAGTGATCAAACTTACAGCTCCCACGTCTGTAGCTGACTGAGTCAGCTGAACTACAGGCTTTATTTTAAGATGTGCAGTGAAGCCTACTGTCTCAGTCAAGTGGTAGGTTGTAATTCCCAAAGTGGTGGTTTTCATGACGTCATAAAACTTGAAAAGTGACCGTTTAAGCACCTTTTCTCACAAAAGGGGAGCATGCAAGTGACGGAGAAGATAGATTTTTCTCGTGTTCGATGCTCTCGAACAGGCTTGGGGCTCACAAAACTGTTAGAACCTCATTAAAATTCAATTTTGCATAATAGAAGACCTTTAGATTTTGTTTGCACTCACAACACAACCTTGGCTTCCTCTCTCAGTGCCCTTGTTAGTAATTATAAGAATCGTTTTAAAATTGCATTCATGCGCTTTTATTTCTGCTTGCATAGCAACAAAATCCCTCTAGAACGACAGAAGCAAAGGCTGAAAATAAGTTATTTTGTGACATATTGGGAGCATTTTTGCCATCTCCCCAAAGGCAATAGAGCGGCTCTGTAATCCTTGTCTTCAATGGCGCTGCAATTTAAGCACAAACACAGCTGTCATCTTGACTGACAAGCCTCTCACACCTTCTGTCTCAGCATCCAGAGTCGTTTGGATATGAAGAAGCGTTTAGCCTGTCAGCCCTTTAAATGGTACCTGGAGAATGTCTACCCTGAGCTGCGGTAAGATGAGGACTGGATTTATTTATTGTGTGCTATATGACAGCACAAAATGTCATTACTGTATTTGATTAAAAAAATGTGTGTGTGTGAAGGGTCCCTGATCACCAAGACATTGCATTTGGAGCATTACAACAGGGAGGAAACTGCCTGGACACCTTGGGACATTTTGCTGACGGAGTGGTGGGCGTTTACGAATGCCACAATGCCGGAGGAAACCAGGTAGTGTTACCACGACAACACACATACGTCAGCCTGTCTAAACTCAACTCTGGGAAGCCAGATGCTTTAGATCAATCCTAATAGGGATATTTAATCACCCCTTTGCATATATAAATTGTATTTGCACTAAGCTTGTAAACTTTACTGTAGTTTGCTTTATTACGTACGTATACTCTAGGAATAAGCTGTTCCTGCATGTCTCTAGGTGTCAAATGTATGAGACTTCTTAAGGATCTCAGAATGCAGTATGTGGATGTGTGTGTGTGTGTGTGTGTGTGTGAGTGTCAGCAGTGCCTGCGTGTCTTTTCTCAAAATAGACCAACCTAGGTGTGGATGACTTAATGGGGAAAAACACCACATTCTGTACTTTATGTAGACATGTCTTTGCCACAATACAATAGGTGCAATATAGTTAGTCTTTCTTTAGTTGTAAAACACAGAATATTTTTGTTGTTATAGCTAGTAATAAATCTATAAGGCAAAGTGACTACAGCAAACCTGGGAAAAATACGGCCCATAGGCCGCATAAATTTAAGATTTTCAATACGTTTCCAAATAGTTTTTTTAGACCTTTAACATCGAAATTGTAGCCGCCAATAAGATGTGCTGTGCTGTTTTCAAATTAATGTAAACCTTGAACTATAGAGAATATTTCAATGGTGGGAATCCGCACCTTTGAGTGATATACTGGTTATTATGGTACTTTACATCACAGCCGCTCCAGGCAGATGAGGCACCAAGCAGTGTGGGTGGGATTTGTTTCCAGAGCAGCCAGTTTGAAACTCGGGTGTCAGAGGCATACGCGGAAGCAGATTTTTACAACAAAGCTCTGCAGAAAAGTGATATTATGTCAGATTGTAGTTTTTACTCTTTGTGTTAAAATTATAATATGTAAAAGATGTCGATCAAAGAGGTGGTCTAAGAAGTAAACAATGAGCGACATTTATATGTTGTTCATATTCAGTGTTTTATCGTTCATAGTCAGTATTGTAAAACCTACTATATTTATTTTCATGTACATCCTGGGTGTCTCATTCAGTAAAATAAATAAAAATTACATTCTGTTTTTTTAGGTGGTCTGTCATAACGTTTTTGCCATTCTATCAGACGTATATTGTACAGCAGATTTTTACACACATATATACAGTACATACATACATACGCACGCATGCACACACACACACACACACACACACACACACACACACACACGCACACGCACACACACACACACATGCAGTCGTGGTCAAAGGTTTGCATACACTTGTAAAAAACATAATGTCATGACTGTCTTGAGTTACCAATAATTTCTACAACTCTTATTTTTTTGTGATAGAGTTATTGGAGCATATACTTGGTCACAAAAAACAATCATGAAGTTTGGTTCTTATGTAAATTTATTATGGGTCTACTGAAAATGTGACCAAATCTGCTGGGTCAAAAGTATACATACAGCAATGTTAATATTTGGTTACATGTCCCTTGGCAAGTTTCACTGCAATAAGGCGCTTTTGGTAGCCATCCACAAGTTTCTGGCAAGCTTCTGGTTGAATTTTTGACCACTCCTCTTGACAAAATTGGTGCAGTTCAGCTAAATTTGTTGGTTTTCTGACATGGACTTGTTTCTTCAGCATTGTCCACACGTTTAAGTCAGGACTTTGGGAAGGCCATTCTAAAACCTTAATTCTAGCCTGATTTAGCCATTCCTTTACTACTTTTGACGTGTGTTTGGGGTCATTGTCCTGTTGGAACACCCAACTGCGCCCAAGACCCAACCTTCAGGCTGATGATTTTAGGTTGTCCTGAAGAATTTGGAGGTAATCCTCCTTTTTCATTGTCCCATTTACTCTCTGTAAAGCACCAGTTCCATTGGCAGCAAAACAGGCCCAGAGCATAATACTACCACCACCATGCTTGATGGTAGGCCTGGTGTTCCTGGGATTAAAAGCCTCACATTTTCTCCTCCAAACATATTGCTGGGTATTGTGGCCAAACAGCAAAATTTTTGTTTCACACACCGGCCCCGAGACACATTTCTTCCCTCAATGTCAAAATATTTGCCCAGGTCTGGGCTACTGTATTAGTATATTTTGGACACTAAACTCTCTTCCTGTGCATATTTAATGGTGGTTATGTTATTGATTGATGTGGCTGTAGTTTGCGGTGGTATTCAAATACTAAACTAAGCTTTTTGTAATAATTTGATGAACCTATTTGTCTACAGCAATGGTTCTTAACATTTTTTACCTTGGGGCCCAACTTTTGCACTTAAAAATATCAACACTGAAATAGTAATCTATTATCCCAAACGAACCATAGCTGAGAAACTGTGGCCAACAATGGGCCCCCGCCCTATAGTTAAGAAAAGGGAAACTTCGGTTTTTTTCAACCTGGGCCCTGTTTTCATAATTTTTTCTGTATATGTGAGTGCTGGATAAAACATTTTTTGAGGTCGCGCCAGTATTGAGCAGGGCAGGCAGCCTCCAGCCCAGCTAACGCTCGTACACAGGGCAACTGGCTCTCGTCAAAATTCGGCCTATAAACATGCATTTTTTTCACACTGACAGGCTCAGATAGTTACAATGAGTGTCCGACAACATACTAGAAAGGAGAAATTAACGTATGTCTCTACCTTTAGCTGGAGATCGCTGTTTGTTGTGAGCTGTGTCCAAATCTCACCACGCTACAAATCTCGTTCCGAAATCTCGCGATAACTCGCGACAAATGCAATTTCATCCACGTCGTCCACATCAGGCAAAAATTCAGCCATGACAGACAAACAAACAAACTTTTCTATAAAACTAAAATAACAGTCTTCGGTAATCCAACAGAAAATCACTTCAGTCATCTCTCTTCACCTCAGTCAGGTAACTGTTTTTCCACCGGTGTTTTGTCGCGAGTTATCGCGAGATTTCGGAACGAGATTTGTAGCGTGGTGAGATTTGGACACAGCTCACAACAAACAGCGATCTCCAGCTAAAGGTAGAGACATACGTTAATTTCTCCTTTCTAGTATGTTGTCGGACACTCATTGTAACTATCTGAGCCTGTCAGTGTGAAAAAAATGCATGTTTATAGGCCGAATTTTGACGAGAGCCAGTTGCCCTGTGTACGAGCGTTAGCTGGGCTGGAGGCTGCCTGCCCTGCTCAATACTGGCGCGACCTCAAAAAATGTTTTATCCAGCACTCACATATACAGAAAAAATTATGAAAACAGGGCCCAGGTTGAAAAAAACCGAAGTTTCCCTTTAAGAAACACTGATCTACAGTACATGAACGCCTCAACATATTAGAAAGTGTGACTTGGTAAACCAGCACAAAATACAACAACCACAGTCATATTAAAGTGAACATAACCACCACAGCTTCCATTTTTTACGTGCACCCAGTAAATCTAACAACTTTAAATATGCATCCTTTTGCAAACTTTTTAGTGCATAGTCTGCATAGACTAGTGTTTTTTTTTTCGTAGCTTATTGTATGTTACACTTTTTTTAGTACCCTGCGGCAGAATGTGATGTTTAGTTATGATACAATGGCTGCCTTTGCGGCCTTCTTTCTAAATGTTCAATTTATACCACTTTTCCAGTGTCACTTCACAATGAACGATGTTTTAATGGAGGCGGGTAGGCGTTCCTCATTCTGTGAGCCTACAGAGGATTTTAATATGATGCGACACTGGCACAACCTTAGCGCAATTATCCTCTGCAGATGTTGCAGAGCCGTTATGTGCTTTGAATTCTCTATAAAAGTTAGTAATGGCATCCTTGAATAGAATGAAGGCACTTTTTTCATTGTGTGAAGTATAAAGCTCAGTGAAATAAAATGAGATGAATGAGAATGGAAGAAGCCTTAATAGTCTAGCCAAGGGAAAACTCCAATTGTGTTTTTGATGATCACTGGGAAGACTGCACATCACATAAAACTAAACTGTCTTTTGTAATGGTACTTTTTGTTGAAGGAATGGGCCCTGACTAAGGATAAGTCAGTCAAACACATGGACTTGTGCTTGACTGTGGTGGAGAGAACAGGCGGCTCCCTCATCAAGCTGCAGGGCTGTCGAGAGAACGACAGCAGACAGGTACCTTGACTACACAACATCTTATTTTGTATATATTGTCAACGCGAGGCTCTGCATACCTTCAAATGTTTTCTAAACCAACTGAGTAATATCCATTTGTCCATGTTCGATACCGCTTGTCATCGTTAGGGGCATGGGTAAGTTGGAGTGTTATTAATTCAATTATAAAATTATATATTAAAACAGAAGCAATATGTTTATGCTTGTTAAAGACACATTGGAACCTCGATTTACGAACTCAATTGGTTCTTGAACGCCGTTCGTGTATCAAAAAGTTAGCATATTGAAGCAAATTTCTCCATAAACAATTTAAACATGAATAATGGATTCAAGTCTATATTTTAGTAAAGGTTTGTACACTTTGAACACAACAAAATGTTATACAGTCATGTCAAACACACATAACAAGGCGTTGATGGATCAAGTTTCTATTTAGTAACAAAGTCAAAACAACAACAAATGAATTGTCCTCCTTGTATTCAACCCCCCTGCCGACGCACACACACACACACACACACACACACACACACACACACACACACACACACACACACACACACTGTCACTAGCCCTGTGGTGCACTCACAGTTTGAAATCACCAAGCTCCTTAACTCTAACAGCCAAGTCGCTACAATGATTAGGAATAAATGATTAAATTCACTTTAATAGTCTTGGCATTCAGAGGAAGGGAGGGGGAGGAGGCAGTGTCTACAATGCTGTGGATGTTTTAAACCACACATCGCTTGTCCATTGATTTCTTTGGACTCATGTATAACCAGCAAAACTTGGAAAATGCTGTAAAAAAGCTAAACAACACTTAAAAAGCACTCAAAGTAGCAATTAGCACAGTCGGTAGCAACTAAATGAGCACAGAGAGCAATCAGACCGTCCACAAAGGATGTGCTGCTGGGCACAAATTAGCTGCGCTGCGAGGCACACAACGGGTGGATACAACTTTAGTACACTTGCATTCGCTGTGTACTACCATGAATTGATTAACGTGGAGCCCGACTTAAACAAGTTGAAAAACTTATTCGGGTGTTACCATTTAGTGGTCAATTGTACGGAATATGTACTGTACTGTGCAATCTACTAATAAAAGTTCCAATCAATCAATCAATGTCACGTGTGTGGTTAGTTCATCCAAAAGTTTGTAGTGTTTGTAAATCAAGGTTTCCCTCTACTTAATATAACAGGAGCGCACATACTGCTAAAGCCCCCAGTCATAAAAAAAATACAATCATGTGTGCTTACGGACTGTATCCCTGCAGACTGTATTGATCTATATTGATATATAATGTAGGAACCAGAAATATTAATAACAGAAAGAAACAACCCTTTTGTGCGAATGAGTGTGAATGGGGGAGGGAGGTTTGTTGGGTTGGTGCACTAATTGTAAGTGTATCTTGTGTTTTTTATGTTGATTTAAAAAAATAAAATTTATTTTTATTTTTATTTATTTTAATTTCTTGTGCGGCCCGGTACCAATCGATCCATGGGCCCGGTGGTTGGGGACCACTGTTCTATATGATAGGAACACCCTGCTGTTTTTAAGTTGATTAGTCCTGCTCTACAGCAGACATGGGCAAATTAAGGCCCGGGGGCCACATGCGGCCCGTTAAGCTTTTCAATCTGGCCCGTCGGACATTCCCAAATATTTTTTTTAGATCTTTAAGATGGAAAGTGTAGCTGCCATTATGATGTGCAGGGATGTTTTCTAATGACCGTAAGTCTTGAACTATACTAAGTATTTCAATGGTTGGAATCTGCACTTTTGGATGATATACCAGTTACTATGGTCATCTAATTAGTTACTATGGTAACCTAATTAGTTACTATGGTAATCTACATCACATCAGCTCAGACACCAAACAGTGTGGGCGGGAAGCGTTTCCACAGACGCAGAAGGAGATTTTCACAACTAAGTTCTAAAACTTAGTGATATATCAGATACATCAGATTGTAGGTGGGTTTATTTTGTACCCTTTGCGTTCATATTTCACTGTTTGTTGTATTTTTGTTGCGTTTCGCTTGATTGTGAAATATGTCGATCGAAAAAGGGTGTGGCATTCATATGTTGTCAATATTCAGTGTTTTATCGTTCATAGAAAAATGAAAAATTCCATTACGTTTTTTAAGGCGGTCTGTCATAATGTTTTTAGTATTCAATCAGACATTATTGTGAGGTTTTGTATTAGTGTCTCTAAAAAAAGAAATATACTGGCCCCCAGACACATTTTGTTCTCTAAATGTGGCCCCCGAGTCAAAATAATTGCCCAGGCCTGCTCTACAGTATCACCTTCAAGTTGCTCCTCCGTCAAACACACCATCAGCAGCTTGTCCATATTTTTATGGATAGATGTCTGCCATTTAGATTTTATTTGCTGGCGTTAGACTCATTCGGCTTCAGTATGGTGCAGACTAGCATTGATATGCTCATTTTGCATCGTAAAGTCGTGTACTTGATGATTTCTTTCCTCAATTCAATAACTGTCATCCACTTTTTCTCAGCACTGTCCTTCACACTCACCTTTTTTTTTCACCATGGTTGAAAAACAAAGTTATGTTGATCTCTAACTATAAGCTAGTGCTAGCAAGTAAGACCAGATGTTTTTGGTCGAATCTTACAGGCTTACTCAAATTTTAGCTTGCAACTTAAAGCATCACAATAAGCCGAGAGACGGCTCGTATCTCAAAACACTCTTAAGTTGGGGCCCTGACTCTTGAATTGAGGTGCTGCTCTATATGAAAAAACGGTAACACTTTAATATGGGGAACATATTTTAAGTAACAAAGACTTAGTTTAGAGTTATTTGGACACTAGGGGAACATATAAGGGTTAGGTTATTTGGACACTAGGGGAACATATAAGGGTTAGGGCATGGGTGTCAAACTCTGGCCCGCGGGCCAAGTATGGCCGCCATGTAATTTCACTTGGCCCTTGAGGCGATATCAAATTAACACTAGAGCTGGTACGGCGATTATATACAGAGGCGGTGCCACGGTAACACCGCATTCACCGCTAATTCTCCTACTTGCCAACCCTCCCGGGGGACTCCCAAATTTCAGTGCCCCTCCCGAAAATCGTCACGTCCGCTTTTCATCCAGTCCAACGAGTGCTGGCCCAGTCACATAATATGTGCGGCTTCTGCACGCACACACAAGTGAATGCAACGCTACAAGGTGTGTGTGGGGGGACGGGGGGGGTTTGGTGGTAGCGGGGGTGTATTTTGTATTTTGTAGCGTCCCGGAAGAGTTAGTACTGCAAAGGGTTCTGGGTATTTGTTCTGTTGTGTTTATGTTGTGTTATGGTGCGGATGTTCTCCCAAAATGTGTTTTTCATTGTTGTTTGGTGTGGGTTCACAGTGTGGCGTATATTTCTAACAGTGTTAAAGTTGTTTATACGGTTACCCTCAGTGAAACCTGTATCGCTGTTGATCAAGTGTGTGTTGCATTCATGTGTGTGTGCGTACAGAAGCCGCACATCTTGTGACTGGGCCGGCACGTTGTTAGAATGGATGAAAAGTGGGTGTGACGACAGCTCGTAGAGGACGTTAAAGACAGTGCCTTTAAGGCACGCCCCCAAGACTGTGGTCCGGGTGAACTACGAGATATAATGACTGATGAACACCTTCGTTCGATAATGAATGTTGCCTCAGCTCAAAGCCCGAGCCCCGACATTAATGAACTAGCATCCAAGAAAAGATGGCAGGTATCTGGCTTGGGCACATCAGATTAGATCAGTGTGTTGCAAACTGGGCAGTTTAAAGTCCTGAATGGTTGGTTTATTCATTGTTATTTTATTTTCAAATGTATTAGCCTGTGAAAAAAGTTTATTTTGATATTTACCTCAGAAGCTGCAAATAGAAAAGAGGCATTCAATTTTTATTTAAATTGTATTTGATATGCCATTGATATTTTTTTATTATTATTATTTGAAACTCGATTTTGCATGCCACTATAAAGTTATATAAGCCTTGCTTGTTCAATATTCAATGCAAAACTTGTTTGGGTCCCTATTAAAAGGTTAATTTGTTCAACCTTGCCCCCCGGCTTTGTTCAGTTTTAAATTTTGGCCCACTCTGTATTTGAGTTTGACCCCTGGGTTAGGGTTACGAATAAGCAATAATTCTGAGGTTATTGAGGGAAGACTCTTAGTTAATGGCTTACTGGTTGTATAATAAGGCCATGCAGAATAAGGCATTAATAAGTACTTAACAATGACGAAGAGCATATATGTTACTAATTTGCACGTTAATAAGCAACTAATTAATGGTGAATATGTTCCCCACACTAAAGTGTTCAGAAAAAACATTATTTTCTTAATTAATTGCTTAAGATTTATTTCCCGAGTTATGTTATGTTATGTTATGTTATGTTATGTTATGTTATGGGTTATACTTGTATAGGGCTTGTCTACCTTCAAGATACTCAAAGTGCTTTGACACTATTTCCACATTCACCCATTCACACACACATTCACACACTGATGGAGGGAGCTGCCATGCAAGGCGCTAACCACGACCCATCAGGAGCAAGAGTGAAGTGTCTTGCTCAAGGACACAACAGATGTGACTAGGTTGGTAGAAGCTGGGGATTGAACCAGGAACCCTCAGGCTGTTGCTTGCACTAGTAAAGAGCAACTGAAGCTACCTTAAAAGTAATGTGCCACAATTCATCAAACAGATCGGTAACAGCAATGTAACATATGTAAAAATAATGAATTACTCGTTACTAAAAAAAGTAACTGTTTTTCTGTATATGTATTTCTCATCCATTATCATGATTGTTAATCTGGTTTAAAATGTTATCAGTTCCAACTAAATATAATTAAATTCCCACCCCTAATGTACACCTAATGTGCTTTATATTTTGCTGAATCTGCAGAAATGGGAGCAGATTGAGTCCAACTCGAAGCTTCGTCACGTGGGCAGCAACCTGTGTCTGGACAGCCGCAGTGCCCGAATGGGTGGTCTCACTGTGGAGGTGTGCAGCCCCAACCTGAGCCAGCAGTGGAAGTTTACCCTGAATTTACAATCATAGGGGTGGGGGCAACATGACCCACGCCATCCCAGGAGCTGGACACACCGACAGACTCTGAAGACGACCGGGGGGTGAACTAGTCCGTCTTGGTCCTCCTCAGGGTGTCGGAGGTCATTTTTTTACACGCCCGTCCCTGCCTTCCAACACAAAAACAGACAAGCGGAGGGAGGCCCCCTGAACAGGAAGTGACTGTTGGGTCGTTAATGATGAAGATACAGGCTCTCCATCCAAATGACTACATACCTCAGTGTTTTGTCATTGGCGCTTTCACGAGGGTAATCACGTGTGAACTCTTCCAGGCTTTTTCTTTTCTTCAATGCTGTTGAAAATGGACTCCAGTGATTTTATTTTGTAGTTCTATGTCTTATGTTTTTTTTCTTTCCTCCAGATTTTCCTCAAACAGAGCCAGAGTTAACCAACTTTGTTTTTGTTTTTTGGGGAGGTGGGGCTTCACAGGACCATCAGAGACGAAGAGATTTCCACAGCAGGCAGTGGAGGATTTTACTGAACATTTTCAAGAGTTGTGGTCTGCCCTCAGGCTGTAGCACTGGCTGCTGCACTTTACCATCCTCATTTTCTTCTTTAAAGCGACAACAAGGATCTCTTAACAGCCACTTTTTGTTTACATCCCTCAGAAAGCAAATTGAAAAAAAAAAGAAAAAAGAAACACCCTCCAAAGGACAGCCGAGGACTGATGTGATGTCTTTTCTTTACTATCGCTGCTCTTCGGCTCCCTCGGGGAAGCGTTTTACACGACTTCTGTTTGTTTTGTGATTTTATTTTGCTCACCACATCAAACTGAATTTGTGTAATTTACTGTCTCTTTCTCTGGTTCTCTGAGGGTAACAGGAATAAATAACCTAATCTCATATTAGTGTTTCTCGACCCTGACCTTAACAAAGCACCGCTGTATGAGGCTGACTTAACCACGCTTACCAGGGCGTAGCCTCGCAGGGATTTATTGTGGCCTCAGTTTTTTGGGGATCTGGTTGACATGTTGTGTGCTACTAAGAGTACTTGTCAATATGTTGTAATGTTATTCCACAGTGTCATCATCACACTACTGTGCAAAAGTCTTGGGCCACCACTAGCTTTTTTTGTTTTAATGGACTACAGGACACAATTAGCAGGATTACACATCATGGACCAAGTAAGAAGCCATTACATTTTGGTGAGAATCTAAATAAAGGTGCTAATACCAGAATTAATTATGGCATGATATGAACAGAATCTTAACCAGTTTCTTGTTGTCATCCTCCATGAACCAGGAAGCAACATGCTAACTATCAGACAAGACAAATACATTCCATACATTCTTTTTTTTTTTTTGTGTTACCGGTACTTATTGTATCTTGTCAGTAGGAATTCAACGATTAACCATTCTTACTATTAACCCCAATTAAAAGCGTCAAAATTATTTAATCGCAAAGGCCCCATTACACTGTGTTTCAGTCCTCCTAACTCGCTATAAACACACTTTATGCTGGTACGATAGTTCCGGCACCACCTGCACGGAACAAAAACAGTTGCATACTATCGCGAGACACGCTAGTATGCTGAGTTGAAAATAAAGCTTTCACTGACAAGCAAAAGCTTGCAAGGTGAACAAACTTTAACACAGATGGGAAGAAGTCATTTCTAAACAAGACTATAGGCATTAATATATAGCAAGTGTAAAACACTACCAGAACATCAGGAGCTTGTATAATAACAGCGCTATATCATGGTATCTAATTGTGTGCAATCCAGGTATTATTAACACTTAAAGTAAATTATTAAAAATGAATAAATCGGCATGGACGACAGTTGATGACAATAACACTTGAGACATGAGTAACATTTTCCCCTGGGGGATCAATGAAGTTAACCATAGTCCTATTTTAATAATACAATTATTACTCAATGATGTATTATTTTGTACTATTATTGTAATATTATTTGATTACTGTTATTTCCGACAGTAATAGACAATGCATTAAAATCTGTAGGGAACTTGATTTGCTAAAATGTTATGTTGTGACATTAATCCATGCATAATAATCGTGAAACTGAGATTATTACTCAGACAATAATCGTACAGTCAAAATCTATAATGGTTGTAAGAGACATTGTAAGTATATGCGGCCATGAAAGTTTTGATCAAACAACATTTTCTAACAGTGGCTTAAGACTTTTGCACTGCACTGTTTGTACACCGTATTGTAAATCAGGATTATGCCCAATGGGATGCATTGTGGTGTTCTGCAATCATGTTTTTAATTCATTTCTGCTCATTTAGATTTCCAGTTGAGTTGATCGTCCAGTTTCTGTGACTGTTGAAGCAAATATAAGATTGTTTTGTATTAAGTGATGATTTCCACTTCAATCAGAGGAGCAAACCTTCAAATATTTAGATCTTTTATTATCGGTGTTGACTTTTACTTTCACTTTTACTAACCATTATGTCAGACTGAAGGTGTTTGGGGGCCCCTCAGAGATTGTACGATTATGTAATAAGGCTGAACATCATTTGCCTTTAAACATAACTGAAGTTCATTTAGCAGATTTTACAAATATGTTTTCCTTATTTCTTCCAAGCTGCCGTGCCTCCCCTGAATCCATTTTTGTTGAGAAAACAACATTTATTTTCATTTTAGAGAGAGAAACTGCAACCGCTTTCTCACACTTTTAAGTTAAGAAAGAGACCCGGACAACTGGTCCTATTGTTCATGTTCTTTTCTGATGTTTCTTTTTTTTTTTAGTCTTTTTTTGGGGGTCTCTTTACCTTTGTCTTAAACTTGTTGCTGACACTGCAGCTTGCATGCATGCAGAGCCTATCCTGACACTTGAGGCTGCACCCGTAGGTGCCAGGCAGGCACAGAGTGGGGACTAGTGTTGCCATAGTGACCAAAAGGCCCAAATATTGATTGATTTAGGAAGTTACAATATCAAATTATTTCAAATGAAGTTTGTAAAATGCAATAGAAATTTCAACCTGGATGATTTCCATCACATATATTGTACATGTATTGTTTTTTATTTTTTTAAGTTTTACATTTTGTATTTTGGCTTGCAAGAAAGGTGTACTCCCATATTATTAGAAGAAAGTTAATTATTGGGTTGCCATGGTGGTAGAAAAATTGCCTAATGATATTTTCTGAATTTTGCATCCTTCTCCAGAGTCATTTTCATTTTCATTACAGCTAATTTTACAACCTAGTTTGTCCTAATATGCACATGTTTGGATTCTTAATCCTGTGGGATATTTACAAAGTTAAGGACTTTCTTTGGGGTACAGCGCCATCTCCTGGCCTAGAGTAGCAACTGGAGGAGCAGTAAAAGAAAGTACAACCTGTGAAGAACTAGAAGCAGTGTTATAAATAGCTTGTATTAACTCTTGCTGCACATACCGAGTTACCATGGCAACAGAGACTGCTATTCTTTTTCAAAGGGTGAAATATTGACTATCACAGTTTGGGTGAGATGACATGAAATGTTTACATCTTTAGCACCATGTGCCAAAGTGTCTGTGAATGGCAATGGTTGTAAGCAGGGTATTAAACCTCTCAGCTGGGTGGTTTAACGTCGTTTAGCTGAGTTGTGTTGTCACGATGAAGGAAGTTCAAAGGTCAGCTTTATGTAGTCGTGCGCACAACTCGCCTCCCACTTTAAAATCTCCTCAACCAATCGTCACATTTACAATTAGTGAAGATAAGACTCGGGGAAAGGTCACTTTGAGTCTTAGTAAGATGGAAACAACTATAAAAGTGTATATTTTTGTACATACCTACATCCCAATGATGTACATGATGTACGCGCACTATCAGTGTACTCAGCCGTTCCTAGTTTTGTTGTCACACTGTACAGCGCTTCTAACTGTTCCCTCTTTTATAGACACTGCAGACTTTGAATGAGGAGAAATGATTAACTTAAATAAATGCTTTGTATACATACACTCGACAGACTCCAGTATTTTCTTCTGCGCTTTTTCTTCCATTATCATGTGTTTTGCTACTCTGGACTTATGAGCTGTCACCAATTCCTTTAAATGAGATTGTGTCAGTATTGAGACAGACCCTAGACTTTGTGTGGCCCCATTTTGGTTTTTTAATACTACTTATTATTAATAATAATGGATTAGATTTAAATAGCGCTTTTGTAGACACTCAAAGCGCTTCACAGAGAAGTGAGAAGCCATCATTCATTCACACCTGGTGGTGGTAAGCTACTTTCATAGCTGCCCTGGGGTAGACTGACAGAAGCCTGGCTGCCAGTTTGCACCTACGGCCCCTCCGACCACCACCTATTATTCATCATTCATTCACCAGTGTGAGCGGCACCGGGGGCAAGGGTGAAGTGCCCTGCCCAAGGACACAACGGCAGTGATTTGGAGGGTAAGAGGCGGGGAGCGAACCTGCAACCCTCAGGTTTCTGGCACGGCAGCTCTACCCACTACGCCAAACCTGGGCAAATTAAGGCCCGGGGCCCACATGCGGCCCGTTAAGCTTTTCAATCTGGCCCGCCGGAAATTCCCAAATAATTTTTTTTAGATCTTTAAGATGGACAGTGTAGCTGCCGTTATGATGTGCAGTGATGTTTTCAAATGACCGTAAGTCTTGAACTATACAAAGTATTTCAATGGTTGGAATCTGCGCTTTTGCATGATATTCTAGTTACTATGGTAATCTAAGTCACAGCAGGCACCAAGCAGTGTGGGCGGAGGAGCGTTTCCACAGAGTGTCAGCCTGAAATGCGGGTGTCAGGGACAGACGCGGAAGGAGATTTTCACAACAAAGTTCTAAAGCTTAGTGATATATCAGATAAATCAGATTGTAGGTGGGTTTATTTGTACCCTTCTCGTTCATATTTCGCTGTTTTGTTGCATTTTTGTTGCATTTCGCTTGATTGTAAACTATGTCGACGGAGAGTGGGTGTGACGTTCATATGTGGTCAATATTCAGTGTTTTATCGATCATAGTTAATATTGTAAATCCCACATTCTTTATTTTCATGTACATTCTGGGTGTCTCATTCAGTAAAAAAAAAAAAATGTCCATTCCTTTTTGTAAGGCGGTCTGTCATAACGTTTTTAGCATTCAATCAGACATTATTGTGAGGTTTTGTATTAGTGTTCCTAAAAATAGATATACCGGCCCACAGACACATTTTTTTCTCTAAATTTGGCCCCTGAGTCAAAATAATTGCCCAGGCCTGCACTACGCCATGCCGCCCTTTATTATTATCATCACTAGTGCATCTACTGGGGATTAAGCTTCCCCTGACTTTAAAAACAACTTGAATCAAGGTTTCTTGAACGCACCACACTTCCAGAATGTGCTATGAGATGCAAAAGTGAAACTTAAACACAACAATCCAATTCTGCCCAAAATAGATATACAGTAGTACCTCAACTTACGGGCTGAGTTGGCCCTGTGACGGGCGCTCTTAACTGAAAACATTTGTATCTCAAATCAAGGTCTCCCGGTGAAATTAATTTAAATAAATGTAATTGCTGTTTGGGCCACCCCAAACAAAACAGCACCATTTTAACATGTAACATGTCTTTTAAAAAGAAAAACAAACTCATATAGAATATTGTCTAAAACAATATACAATCTATATGTATTATTAACAACTGCAGTAGTTGTATGATGTAAAATAATATTAATAATGGGTTATACTTGTATAGCGCTTTTCTACCTTCAAGGTACTCAAAGCGCTTTGACACTATTTCCACATTCACCCATTCACACACACATTCACACACTGATGGCGGGAGCTGCCATGCAAGGCAATCAATCAAAGTGTATTTATATAGCCCTAAGTCACCAGTGTCTCAAAGGGCTGCACAAGCCACAATGACATCCTCGGCTCAGATCCCGCATCAGGGCAAAAAAAAACAGGTGACCGGTACAATGGACGTCGAGTGGATCTAGTTAATAGTGTGAGAGTCCAGTCCATAGTGGATCTAGCATAATAGTGTGAAAGTCCAGTCCATAGTGGATCTAGTTAATATTGTGAGAGTCCAGTCCATAGTGGATCTAGCATAATAGTGTGAGAGTCCGGTCCATAGTGGATCTAGTTAATAGTGTGAGAGTCCAGTCCATAGTGGATCTAGTTAATAGTGTGAGAGTCCAGTCCATAGTGGATCTAGCATAATAGTGTGAGAGTCCAGTCCATAGTGGATCTAGCATATTAGTGTAAGAGTTCAGTCCATAGTGGATCTAGTTAATAGTGTGAGAATCCAGTCCATAGTGGATCTAGTTAATAGTGTGAGAATCCAGTCCATAGTGGATCTAGTTAATAGTGTGAGAATCCAGTCCATAGTGGATCTACTTAATAGTGTGATAGTTCAGTCCATAGTGGATCTAGTTAATAGTGTGAGAGTCCAGTCCATAGTGGATCTAGTTAATAGTGTGAGAGTCCAGTCCATAGTGGATCTAGTTAATAGTGTGAGAATCCAGTCCATAGTGGATCTAGTTAATAGTGTGAGAGGCCAGTCCATAGTGGGTCTAGTTAATAGTGTGAGAGTCCAGTCCATAGTGGATCTAGTTAATAGTGTGAGAATCCAGTCCATAGTGGATCTAGTTAATAGTGTGAGAGTCCAGTCCATAGTGGATCTAGTTAATAGTGTGAGTCCAGTCCATAGTGGATCTAGTTAATAGTGTGAGAGTCCAGTCCATAGTGGATCTAGTTAATAGTGTGAGAGTCCAGTCCATAGTAGATCTAGCATAATAGTGTGAGAGTCCAGTCCATAGTGGATTTAGTTAATAGTGTGAGAGTCCAGTCCATAGTGGATCTAGTTAATAGTGTGAGAGTCCAGTCCATAGTGGATCTAGCATAATAGTGTAAGAGTCCAGTCCATAGTGGATCTAGCATAATAGTGTGAGAGTCCAGTCCATAGTGGATCTAGTTAATAGTGTGAGAGTCCAGTCCATAGTGGATCTAGTTAATAGTGTGAGAGTCCAGTCCATAGTAGATCTAGCATAATAGTGTGAGAGTCCAGTCCATAGTGGATTTAGTTAATAGTGTGAGAGTCCAGTCCATAGTGGATCTAGTTAATAGTGTGAGAGTCCAGTCCATAGTGGATCTAGCATAATAGTGTAAGAGTTCAGTCCATAGTGGATCTAGTTAATAGTGTGAGAGTCCAGTCCATAGTGGATCTAGCATAATAGTGTGAGAGTCCGGTCCATAGTGGATCTAGTTAATAGTGTGAGAGTCCAGTCCATAGTGGATCTAGTTAATAGTGTGAGAGTCCAGTCCATAGTGGATCTAGTTAATAGTGTGAGAGTCCAGTCCATAGTGGATCTAGTTAATAGTGTGAGAGTCCAGTCCATAGTGGGGCCAGCAGGGGATCATCTTGAGTGGAGACGAGTCAGCAGTGCAGAGACGTCACCAACTGATGCACAGATGAGTGGTGCATCTTCTGTGGTCACCTAATCTGGGCAGAGCAGAAAAGAGACGGCAGATCAACTGGTCTAAAAGGGGGGTCTATTTAAAGGCTAGTGTATACAAATGAGTTTTAAGATTGGACTTAAATGCTAATAATATACAGCATTTACCTTGGAGAGTGGACTTCTACGATATTGTCTTCCAGCGGCTTCTCCGTCAAATACACCATCAGCAGCTTTTCCATCATATTTTCATGAATAAATGTTGGCCAGTCAGATACTATTTCAACATTCTTGGCTGCCGTTAGACTACTTCTGCTTCAGTATGGTGCAGACTAGCAGTGAGACGCTGAAATTGCTTTGCCAAGTTTGCTACACAATCTGTCGTCTTTTTGATGAAGCTTTCTTTAATTCAGTGAATATCCTCCACTTTTTCTTAACACTGTCCTTCACACTCACTTTCTTCCGGTGATTGAAAAACAAAGTTACGTCGATCTCTAGCTAATGCCAGCGAGTAAGCCCAGGGGCCTCCTGTATTAAGTTTGCGTAAGCACAAAAACCTGGCGTACGGCCTTTTTCACGGCAAAATTGAAATGTATCAAGAGTGAACTGAACGAGGAAATGTGCGCTGCCTCACGCCAATTTGATGCTGTAATTGATTGCTTTATTTTAGTGCTTCATTTAAATGCCTCCAGTCCTTAGACACTGTTTTTCACTCAGCACTAAGATTTGTTACTGGCTGTGGTAGTCTCACACACCACGGTCAACTGTATGTGAAATCAGACTTATCTTCATTGGCTGACTATCATTTCTAAGGCTCTTTTCGGTTTAATGCCTACATACTTGTGTGCATTGTTACAAAGAAAAAACAGCTCTTATGCATTACGTTCTAACAATTTGTATGTTTGAACTGTTCCTCACGTACGGACTGAATTTGGTAAAAGCGCTTTTGGCATTGCTGCCCCTCTGGCATGGAATGCATTGCAGACAAAACTGAAACTCTCTGAACTACTTCCATTTGGAGCCTTCCGTTCTATCCTGAGGGACAGACAGCGAGAGACATTTGCACAGTGCCTGTGTTTTTAAAAGGTGTACATCTTTATTGTTTTACAGTTCTATTTTATGCTGTTTAAAATGTATGTCTTAACGTATTACTTTCCTGAAACTGCTCTGTGACATGTGCTGTTCACCTCTTGGCCAGGTCACCTTTGTGAAAGAGATCTTGATCTCAATGGGTTTCTTTGGCGATACAGAGAAGTGGTTGTTTGGGTTTCGCTTACATTTTTGGGTCTAATAATAGATGATAAAATGAACTGGAAATCTCATGTAAAAAAAGTATGCAACATAAAGTAGCAAGAAACATGTCAAGAATGAATAGAGCAAAACATGTTCTAGACCAAAAATCCCTTAACATTCTTTACTGCTCGCTAGTGTTACCATATCTGAGTTAATGTGCAGAAATATGGGGAAACAACTACAAATGTGCGCTTCATTGACTAACGGTGTTACAAAAAAGATCAGTTAGAATAATACATAATGTTGGATATAGAGAAAATACAAACCCTTTATTTATTGTATCAAAAATAGTGAAATTCAATGATTTGGTGCATTTGGAAACAGCTAAAATTAAGAACAAAGCAAATTATAACCTGCTACCTAAGAATGTACAACAATTCTTCTCAGCAAAAAGAGGACAAATATAACCTTAGAGGAAAATCTAATTTAAAACATTTGTATGCTCGTACAACACTTAAAACCTTTAGTATATCTGTATGTGGAATGAAATTATGGAATGGGTTAACCAAAGAAATCAAACAAAGCACCAATATGATTCAGTTTAAGAAACGGTACAAACTACAAGTGTTCACAAAGTACACAGAACAAGAATTCTGAACATCTTGAACACTTTTTTTTGTTTTTGTTTTTTAAGATAAAGATTATTTATGTGTTTAATATTAGTTTTTCTACTATGGTATATTATTAATTTATTATTTATTTATTCACTGTTCTGTTACGGAGAACAAGGAAATGGGATATAATTGCTATGGTATGAAAAGGGGTAGGTTTAAATAAGCTCTGCTTCTTCCTACTACTTTTTGGACGTGCTGTAATGAAACAACTGGAAATATATGATGCATTACATTGTATTGTATGCATGTTCCAAGTAAACTGAAACTGAACTGAACTGAACTGAACTGAAAGGTCGAGGCCAGAACAAAAAATTTACTTTTTCGCCGATGCATTTAATGCTTCATATTCCTACTTATATTTGTGAGGATTTCAATGAATTCATCTATGTGATCATTTTCCCACTTATTGCTGTCAGAATGTGTTTCTTGGCCAGTTAGGTGGACAGCTGCAACCGCCAGTGGTTGCGGCACATTAATGGCACTGTAGATGTAGGAGGAAGGGCCTGACTTTGTGTCACAAAGTTGCTACTGCAAGAATCTCTCATGAGTTATAATAATAAATTGAGTAGGCAAAAATTGTACACTATTTTCCCCCAACAACATCACTGACTATTGCTCATTGCAGACTTCATGAGAGCCAACAAACATAACAAAACATCACTTACTGTATGTCTTCTGTCATTAGGATGAAGATGAAGAAGGACTCATAATCCTCACAAAGAAAAGGGGGTGGAACCAAGCGTCTTTTTGTGTTGTTCTCACCATTTCCGGGTCCAAATTGGCTGTCAAAGTGTACCAACTTGTCGGAATACATCCTCATCCTTCTACTATCAAGGTGAGAGGCATGATTTATGATCTAGAATAAGGTTTGACATGCAAGGAAGCGGGGAAGCAGCTGACCACTCAATGACCACACAAGCGAGTGATCTTGGAGCTTCTATAAATAGTTTGTTTGCGTTTATAATAACAATATCACTAATACTTGGTCAATATTCAAGTTACAAATTGTAAATGGAGTATTACTAGCAGTTTTTTTTATTGGGTTTTATGGGCCTCTCCTGGCTCCGTTGTGAGCAGACTTTTATTTACATTCATTTACGAGTTAGAATGCATTAAAAAAAAATACATTTGTCGTCACGTCTTTCATAATGGTTGTAAACGATAGGCAAAATTCCAAAAAAAAAGTGCAAAAACATCTCAAGTCACTAACTTTAACCACTGGCTCGTAATGCTGCTGTAAAGACGGGATATACTAATGAAGGGGCACATGTGCATCACGGGGATTAATATTAGGACATTTACATAAATGAATGTACTCACCAAGAAGCACCGATCGCGCAAAATGGCAGCTTGTAGTCTCTTCCCAACCATGCTGTTACTTGGACTGTAAGAATCATACGTTGAACCAGGCCACTTTGCTACAATGTTGGTTAACTGCATGTGCGCATGAAAATGTGGACATATGCATATTTGTTATTTTATAGCAATGTGTGTGCAGTCCATAGCTCCAATTACAATCGGAAAACCGGCTGTCGCTGCAAATTGCACTTTAACGTTGACCTGTTCTGCTGCAGTGTATGGGAAATGAATATACTGTACCTGGCTAACATGCCGATAATTCCATCCCACACGGCTGGCATGGCTCGGCTCAGGGTCAACTGGCACAGCGGGCGAGCTCCCTTTGGATGCCCCGCGGTTGCGAGGAAACCCTGTGTAGCTAGAGAGCCATCAATTACAACGTCTTGTGCCAGGCAAACATCTGCGTTTTGTTCAGGAGAGAACACACAGAAGCTAGTACAAATAATAACAGAAGAAATGAACAAAAATAAAGAGATGGTTTGACAAAAACAGACTATCTTTGAATCTCAGTAAAACTAAAACAATGCAATTCGGTAACAGTAGAAGGGAAAGTCAAACAAAAATAAGAATAGACGGACATTGAAAGAGTAAAAGAAACCACATTTTGTGTGTAATAATAGATGAGAAAATTAACTGGAAATCTCATTAAAAAATATACAACATAACTGGCAAGAAACTCGTCAATAATAAATAAAACAAAATATTTTCTGGACCAGAAATCACTTCATATTCTTTACTGCTCACTAGTGTTACCATATCTGGGTTAATGTGCAGAAATATGGAGAAATAAGTACAAAGTACACTTATTCACTTAGCATGTTACAAAAAAAGATGAGTTGTAATAAAACATAATGAGTGACACATACAGTGATTACCAATACATTGGAGGCAGACACCACAGTTGACATACTTCACACCAAAGTCGCAATCCCTCCGTGATTGTTGGTCCAAAGCTAATGAAGATTTTGGCAAAATGAGGGTAATTATAAGTTATTTTTTCTCATTCCGTGTATTTTTTTTACGTTTATTGCGCCGTCGGGTGCGTGATAGAGTGCCTGTTGGTCCTTAAACCCTGCAGGAATGTAGCAGCAGTGTTATGACCCGTTGCCCGGATCATAGTTTATTTACGTTTTGATTCACTTGTTGTTTAAGTTCTGTTTCAGCATCCCTGTTTTGTGTCTCCTTGGTTGCTATGGTTAATCATTGTGTTCACCTGCCTCTGATTAGTGTTAGGGACGCTCACCTGTTCCTGGGCACTAATCAGACAGCTAATTAGTCTTGTCTTTTTGCTTCACTCAGGCTGGTGCTTTTGTTTGCTGTAAGCAACAGTTACGTTGGATGATTTCTTGTTTTCTACGCTTTGATTCCTGTGCTAAGTTTCGCCTTAGCTCCCAGTGCAATCGGCACACGTCTCTTTTGTTTGTTTCCTGTATGTTTGTATTTCATTGAATGATTTATGGACATCAAATCATGTCCTTACCTGCACGCTTCGTCCGGAGTTCCGACTACATCCCGAGAGAACGACACACGCGGTAAAATGCGACCTCGTCGTGACAAGCAGAATGCGTCAAATAAGGCCGCAAAATTCTACTTTGATGAAATAAAAGCATGTTTTATTGTAAGTTTATGAGCTGCAATATGTTTAGAACTATATATAGAGGTTTTATTTTGGGTTATTTTGTCAGAAAAAATAACCTCAAAGCAACAGCCATTGCATGCGTCCTTGGTAGCAGTCATGGCATCTCTCGTTAAGTTGGCCATACTCTTTATACTCGACTCTGAACATCCATCCATCCATCCATTTTGTAACGCTTGTCCATTACGGGGTCGTGGGGGTGCACAATATGTAGAAATGTGCATACATGAGACATGAATTTGGTATTAGGCACCGCAGATTTCAATGTTCAGTTCACGCTTGATACACCTCTACTTTGCCATGAAAAGGGGCGTACGCCAGGTTTTTGTGCTTTAATACATCAGGGCCCAGATGTTTTGGGCATATCTTACGGGGTTCACTGTGACATTTGCTATGTCAACTAATGGTGGGGATGTTTGTAACTCAAATTTTCGCTTGCAACAAGAGACAACTCTTCTCTCAAAACACTCTTAAGTTGGGGCACTCTTAAGTTGAGGTACAGGTTGAGGTATGTTTTTACCTTTTGTCTTTCACCTCGTCCTAGTTCCCGAATGTCGTTGCTGAGTGAGACGACGTCTGATGACGTTATAATTCAATTAATAGTTGAAGGTCGAATTAGAGAGACACACATTGAGATACAGACACACAATAATGGCGCAGATGACTGTTGCCTCAGTGCTCTTGTGCGCTCTGTTTTGTTTGTTTTTGTGTGTAAATAGTGTGTCCGCGTGCTCTTACACCCGCGAAGAGCTACTGAACATCAGATCCATCACTCCTACAGACTTATTACCGGTCATCTTAGCGTCAGCTGCGGATTTGGTCCATTATTTGATCAAAACAGGGAAACCGCACCGAAGAGGAAAGCAAGCGGGCGCCCTTGTCCGTCTCCGCAGACGGGGATTACGCACGCCTTTACCTGCCATCTTTCTCTCCAACGTCCGCTCACTTGCCAACAAGATGGACGAGCTAGCATTGCTGATGAGAACAAACAAGGACTTTTCCTCATCTTGTGTTTTGTGCTTCACGGAGACGTGGCTGAGCGCGAGTGTCCCGGACAGCGCGGTTCAACTGGAGGGCTTTCATCTTCTCCGCGCGGACAGAGACGCGGGGCTCTCCGGCAAAAAAAGAGGCGGTGGAGTCTGCTTCTTCATCAACAGCAACTGGTGTACAGACGTGACAGTGATATCACAACACTGCTGTCCTGCTCTGGAATATATTTTCATTCACTGTAAGCCCTTTTACTCACCGCGTGAGATTGTTTCATTTATACTGGTGGCTGTCTACATACCGCCTGGCAGGGACATGGACATGATTATAGAGGGGCAGGGGCTCAAAGTCAGAAAAGGGCAGGAATTTTTTTTTTGGTCCTTTTCACAATATGGAAATTAATGTAAAATTAAATTTGCTAATAGGAAGCTAACTACTTAGCTGTGTGTCCTTTGTAGGTAAAAGTGATTGCCATTTCTTTTGTGTCAACAAATTATGGTCATAATGAGTTAATTCACATTATCATAGGCTTGGAAGACATGAAAAGCAACAAAACACTGGTTTATTATTAGGCTATTTATTGTTTAAGATAAGCACTTTAATATTGAACATTGAACAGTGCAACATGAACTTTGAAAAAAAATACAAAAATAAATACCCAAATGGAAAAAACTTCAATGTGAAAATCTGTCCTTCTTCCCTTAACTTGATGAAAACACCATCAAGTTGTAACTTATGGTCTATCTCACCTAATGCTCAGACTAAACAACTGAAACGCAATACAGGGCCAAAAATATGGACCAGGGGCCAGTAGAGGGCTGTATCCTTTCTTGTTTTGGCATTGTGCTGCAGGCATAATCAACATGAATCAAGTTTAAATACAGATGGCAATATTCCTAACAGATAACCTACATCTTATATCCCCAGAATGCTGAAATTATTATTAATAATAATAATAACAATAATTATTATTATTATTATCATTATCATTGTTCTTCTTATTATTATTGTTATTATTATCATTATTATTATTATTATTTTGTTAACCCACACAGTAATAGCAAAGTCACAATAACCTTATATCTAAAACTCTACTGTGAGAGAAATGTGATGCGCCGTAAACACAGTGCATTTTATTTTGAAAATTAACCCGGTGTTTTATTTTGTATTTTGTACATTACTTCCTGTCCCGCACGATCCGCTCTGCTCTGTGCGGACTTGATGTGCCGTGCTCAATTGATGCGCCGTGCTCCGACGTCCGGCAAAAACAGAAGCTGACACATTGAATAATAGAATAATACAGCGTTTTTCTGAAATATTACCCATATTAGATGCTGAATAAGTGGACGGCGACTAGACCATAACTCACAGGTTCAAGTTGCTCCACTGTCACGTCTCAGGGGCGCAGTAATTGGCTCTCTCTCCTCTCACTTACTCACCCGCAGATCGAGGAGGGGCTAAACGTTGGAGGAGAAAGTGATTGTTGCCGTTTGCGACTCCCGGAGCTTTATATATAATGACGTTTGAGAATCTGCCGGATCTCCGCCACCAGATGGAGCCCGCGGGGGTGAACCCACGGGTTAAACCTTTAGCCCCTCCTCGATGACAGCTGCAGCTGTCACGGGCACTTGCTCTCTCTGGCGGAAGCGGCAGTCTCAAACAACCCGGTATTACAAGAAAACGTGGAGTTTTTGTACCGCTGTGTTTTTGTTTTTGTTTTTGTTTTACATCCCTGACAGGAATTTATTAATGTTGTTTAAAGAAAAAAAAAGAAAGAAAAAAAACACACACAGGCAGAGGGCACTTTTTAAGACGAGGCAAAAAAGGGCAGGGGCTCAGGCACCCATAGGGCCCTATGTGTGCACGTGCCTGCCGCCTGGCGTGGACGTGCATGACGCACAGCGCACGCTTGCAGACCAGATCTTACGTGTGGAACGGTCTTTTCTGGACTCTCTTGTTATCGTGCTTGGTGACTTTAACAAGGGAAATCTGAGCCAGGAATTACCCAAGTATAGGCAGTTTATTAAATGCCCGACCAGAGAGCAGAACACTTTGGATCACTGTTACACCACAATAAGCAAGGCATATCATGCAGTCCCGTGCGCTGCTCTCGGACTATCAGATCACGTGATGGTGCACTTAATCCCTTCATACAGACAGAGACTGAAACTGGCTAAACGTGTTATGAGGACCATTAAGTGTTTCACCGCCGAGGCTGTGGAGGAGCTGCGCGCATGTTTGGAGACGACAGACTGGGAGGCAATTGGAGCGGCGGTCACGGACAATCTGGACGAGTATACGGACACTGTGACCTCATACATACAGTTCAATGAGGCGCGCCTCATTCCAACGCGCACCAGGGCTTGTTATAACAACGACAAGCCCTGGTTCACACGCAAGCTCCGACAACTGCGCAAGAAAAAGGACACTGCGTGGAGGAGCAGGGACCAGAGTACCTACAGAGAAGCGAAGTACCACTTCAACAGGGAAGTGGAGAAAGCTAATTCTGTGTACTCTAACCGTCTACAGGAACAGTTCAGCTCCAATGACTGCAGCTGTGTGGAGAGGATTAAGGGCCCTTACGAACTATAAGCCCAAAGCCCCCCAGGCCCTGAATGACCGGACTCTCGCTCAGGACCTCAACACACATTACTGTCATCACAAACGGCCTTCAGCTCATCAAAGCTCTGGTACCCCCCCACCAACTCCAGCACTACTTTAAAGGACTCCAATGACTCCAAGGACATTAAAGGACTCCAAGAACATCATAGGACTTCATTAAAGGCCCTCTCCATCAGAGAGGAGGATGTACGTCGGCAGTTCTTGAAGCTGAACACGCGGAAGGCCCCCGGGCCGGATGTGGTCTCCCCCTCCACCTTGAGACACTGTGCGGATCAGCTGGCTCCTGTCTTCACTGACATTTTTAACACCTCTCTGGAGCTATGCCGCATGCCGTCCAGTTTCAAGACCTCCACCATCGTCCCTGTCCCCAAGAAAGCACGGATCACAGGACTTAATGACTACAGGACGGTGGCGCTGACGTCTGTGGTCATGAAGTCCTTTGAGCGCTTGGTCCTGCCCCACCTCAAGGACATCACCGCCTCCCTCCTGGACCCACTGCAGTTCGCCAACAGAGCCAACAGGTCTGTGGATGATGCAGTGAACATGGCCCTCCACTTCATCCTGGAGCATCTGGACTTCCCAGGAACCTACGCCAGGATCCTATTTGTGCACTTCAGCTCTGCCTTCAACACCATCCTCCCTGGACTGCTACGAGACAAGCTCTACCAGCTGAGCGTGCCCGACTCCCTCTGCAGTTGGATCAATGACTTCCTGACGGACAGAAGACAGCACGTGCAGCTGGGGAAGATTGTTTCGGACAGTCGAACCACAAACACTGGTACTCCTCAGGGCTGTGTACTCTCCCCCTGGCTCTTCTCCCTGTACACAAACTGCTGCACCTCCAGTCACTAGTCGGTAAAGCTGCTCAAGTTTGCGGATGACACTACTCTCAACGGGCTCATCTCGGATGGCGACGAGACTGCCTACAGGAGAGAGGTGGACCGGCTGGCATCCTGGTGCAGCCTCAACAACCTGGAGCTGAACGCCCAGAAAACAGTGGAGATGATCTTGGACTTCAGGAAAGTCAAAGCCCCACCATCCCCCCTCACCCTGATTGACTCTCCCACCCCGTCTCCATTGTGGACTCCATTCGTTTCTTGGGCACCACCATCACCCAGGACCTCAAGTGGGAGCTGAACGTCAGCTCCCTCATCAAGAAGGCCCAGCAGAGGATGTACTTCCTGCGGCAGCTGAAAAAACTGAAGGTGCCGACCAAGAAGCTGGTGCAGTTCTACTCAGCAATCATCGAGTCCATCCTCACCTCCTCCATCACCGTGTTGTTGCCTGGTGCCACAGTCCGGGACAAGCATCGACTGCAGTGCATGGTACGTGCTGCTGAGAAGGTGATTGGCTGCAAACTCCCACCCCTCCAGGACCTGTTCTCCTACAGGACCAGGAGGCGTGTGGGTCGGATCACAGCTGACTCTTCTCACCCTGGACACAAACTATTCTCCCCCTCCCCTCAGGCAGGAGACTACGGTCCATCCAGACCCACACCTCTCGCCACCTGAACAGTTTTTCCCCTCGGCCATCAGACACATGAACAATATCAAGATCTGATAGCTCAGTTACAGCTCATGTTATTCTATTCTGTGTTATATGTGTTTTATGTTGCACGATTGCGCCAAGTAAAATTCCTAGTTTGTGAACCCGTTCTCAAACATCCATCCATCCATTTTCTACCGCTTGTCCCTTTTGGGGTCGCGGGGGGTGCTGGAGCCTATCTCAGCTGCATTCGGGCGGAAAGCGGGGTACACCCTGGACAAGTCGCCACCTCATCACAGGGCCAACACAGATAGACAGACAACATTCACACTCACATTCACACACTAGGGCCAATTTAGTATTGCCAATCAACCTATCCCCAGGTGCATGTTTTTGGAGGTGGGAGGAAGCCGGAGAACCCGGAGGGAACCCACGCAGTCACGGGGAGAACATGCAAACTCTACACAGAAAGATCCTGAGCCCGGGATTGAAACCAGGACTACTCAGGACATTCGTATTGTGAGGCACATGCACCAACTCCTGTGCCACCGTGCTGCCAATGGCAATACAAAACTCTTCTGATTCTTCTGATTCTGACAAGGTACACAGACTTGTGAATCGGATTACAATACATTTGATACGCATTGGTAAATAGTTTTGCTAGAATAATATTTCTGTAGTATGGTATTGTAACGGGGCAGCACGGTGGAACAGGGGTTAGTGCATGTTCCTCACAATACGAAGGTCCTGAGTAGTCCTGGGTTCGATCCTGCGCTTGGGATCTTTCTGTGTGGAGTTTGCATGTTCTCACCGTGACTGCGTGGGTTCCCTCCGGGTACTCCGGCTTCCTCCCACCTCCAAAGACATACACCTGGGGATAGGTTGATTGGCAACATCAAATTGGCCCTAGTGTGTGAATGTGAGTGTGAATGTTGTCTGTCTATCTGTGTTGACCCTGCGATGAGGTGGCGACTTGGCCAGGGTGTACCCCGCTTTCCGCCCGAATGGCATATACAGTTGCCAGAAATGCAATCAAATACATATCAGAAGTTGTTCCCCGCCAAAGTACCCCCCATCTCTAACCGGGTGTAAATTGGATATACATCTCTTACACATTTTAGGAAAGCACCCCATACTTCTTGAAATTTTATAGTACAACTATTGCGACTTGTCCAGGGTGTACCCCGCCTTCCGCCCGAATGCAGCTGAGATAGGCTACAGCACCCCCCGCAACCTCCAGCACCCCCCGCGACCACAAAAGGTAACAAGCAGTAGAAAATGGATGGATGGATGGTATTGTAATGACCTGCTGAGGTTGATGTTGTGTTCTTGAGTGAGTGATATTCAGAATTCCCATTGTTATGAACGTACCACGCCAATAAGGTGATTGGCGAAGAAGTAGGAAGCGTTTGTGAGGAATGAGGATAGACGTGCATGTAGAAGGGACGAGATAAGTTGAGCTGTGTTAGCATAGATTGCTCAATAAAAGTTTAAAAAGAGTGTGCACTTCTTCTGGACGCTACAGTATTTTACTTTTCTAAGCCAGTAAGTGCTGTGGTATTGCAATGTCCAGCAGAGGGCGCTGATAGCAACTGAGCGGCACGCATAAAGCGCAGAGGAAGAGGTGGAAGCCCAAGCCAGAAGCGGAAGTCGGTCAGTAGAAGAGTCCTGACAGGTGGCAGTGCGACAAGGAGAAGCGCCAAACCGAAGGAAACTATGAAGAACGAAGGCATAGAGGGGACGCAGCGGTTCCTGAGCCCAGGGAGTGGTCGAGGCCTCCAGGCGTTGAGGCAGTTCTCGGTAGGGGAATTAGTGTTCGCTTGCCCAGCTTACGCTTATGTGCTGACGGAGACGGAGAGAGGCGCGCACTGCGAGCACTGCTTCACCAGGTAACTGCTAGCTCTGCTACTTCACACACTTCTTCATCATAACTGTCTTCAGATAGGACAAAGTCAGATCGTTGTCAATTTCAACGTCGGGCAACCTAGCTATGTTTGCTTCTAACCCCCGTCTTACTAGCGTAATTATTCGGCCAATGCGGTGCATTAACTCACCTGGATATCAGTGCAGATATTAATGCTACTCTTACGGTCAATAATATATATCACCATTCATTAATACACCACGTTTTATATATTAGCTTTCAGTCACAAAGTCATGAGCCACAGTACAAAAAGTGCCTTTTAAGGATTTTTTTAAATCATCAAAACAGCAGCAAAATTCAATGCCAGAGTGCTTCAAAGATTCTCTCATAGTGACATGTTCTTCCCTTATATCACACACACGCACATCCTACCCACGTTGCATTAAGGTTTGTGGAGCAGTGAAAGGTTACTCTGCTATATTTAGATTTCCATGTGTCCCAGCAGTGGCATAGAGAAGGCCAGTGGGGAACATGTGTTGTACATAATGTTGCTTCATTCATTGCATGTGGGAGTGTTTCTCACAAAGTGGTTCGGGACCCCCTACAGCAGGGGTGTCAACCTCATTTTAGATCGGGGGGCCACGTGGAGAAAAATCTACTCCGAAGTCGGCCGGACTGGTAAAATCATGGCACGATAACTTAAAAATAAAGACAACTTCAAATGGTTTTCTTTGTTTAAAAATTGAACAAGCACATTCTGAAATTGTACAAATCATGTTTTTTTTTGCACAATTACCTGTTGCGCTTAATATTATATATTCTTTTTTTTGTCGTTATTTATATTTTCTGAATAAATTGTGATAATGTTAATCAGTCAACTCATTGGTGTTCCATTTTCAATCTATCAAGATAAAAAAGATTATACCAAATTACAGTATGTTATTTATGTAGTTTGATCATTTTCCTCAACTGATGTACTAACATCATGTGGTTTATTTTGTACATACAGTAGGTAGCGTCATCTACAAAAATACAAAGACTTGCTATTGCGACATCCAGTGGACACATTTAGAACAACTGTTTCTTTCATTCAAAAATTTCAAGTAAATTTTTATACTTAGCAAACTCATCCCGCGGGCCGGATAAAACCTGTCCGCGGGCCTGATTTTGCCCTTGGGCTGTACGTTTGACACTACTGCCCTACAGGGTCCCAGTATGATATCTGGGTGGTCGCGGTTAGCAGGGGAGGGTTGCGCCATTTTTGTTTGCACTCTAGTATTCATGTTAGAATGATACACAAGCCTGCAGATAGGCGGCAGCAATATAATCAATAGAATCACTGTTGTACCCAGTAGAGGTAGTAAGTACACAGGAGCGCCTTTTTTTTCTTTGGAGTGTACGAAGTAACATACACCAGTGGTTCTCAAACTTTTTTCGCCGTGTACCACCTCAGAAAACACTTGGTTCTCCAAGTACCACCATAATGACCATCATAAAAATACAGTATCGTAGTAGGCCCAAGTATTCGTTAGAACAAGGCAGATGTTTTATTCAACAAGTGTGTTTAATATTTTGGCCATTGTAACATTACACAAGGCAGATGTTTTATTCAACAAGTGTGTTTAATATTTTGGCCATTGTAACATTACACACAGTTTGAATAGTAACACTGTTTGAATATAGGAAAAAAAGCACTGTAGTCAAATGAAGTGATTCTAGTGGTACAGTACACATACCACAGTTTAAAAATCACTGACATACATACTTGTTTAAACCAATAGTATTGGAAATGGAACTAAATGCGGTGTACAACATGTACAATAAAGATACAAAATGAGGGGTACAATATTCAACTCATATGTAATTTGAAAGAGGAAAATATAAGTTTTAATAGCTTTTTTAAAAATGTCCACATAGTGGGTGAAAATGTCTGTCCATTACATTTCAACAATTTGAGGTGTTCTCTCTTACCATTTGCACTTGTGGATATATTATTTTGCATAATTAATAGGTTAAGAATATATTTCAGCGTCTCTATCATATCCTTATATAACTTCTTTGTTTCTACACCTATTTGAATTGTTGTTTTATTAAAAAGTCAATTCAATTTCAAACCATATGAAACACCTTTTGTACAGAGCTAATAGAGGCGAAGACATGCTGTAGTTAGTGACAGGAATGAAAAGAAAAAAGGAGTTGTCAGCGGCACAATGAGGTCTTCTACAGATAAATAATAAATAAATATGATCAAGTTCTCATTAGTAACTCAGTTAAATTCTTGGGGCCGTACTTATCAAGCTTCTTAGAGTGCCATTTTACACTTAAGTCCTGAGAATTTGCGAAATTTAGTCCTACTCTCAAACGTAAGAATAACAGCTTTTTATCAACGTTCTTAAGTCTAAGAATCACTCCTACTCTCCACGATATTTAAAGGCCTACTGAAACCCACTACTACCGACCACGCAGTCTGATAGTTTATATATCAATGATGAAATCTTAACATTATAACACATGCCAATACGGCCGGGTTAACTTATAAAGTGACATTTTAAATTTGCCGCTAAACTTCCGGTTCGAAACGCCTCTGAGGACGACGTATGCGCGTGACGTAGCCCGGGGAACAGAAGTATGCCTTCCCCATTGAATACAATACAAAAAAGCTCTGTTTTCATTTCATAATTCCAAAGTATTCTGGACATCTGTGTTCATGAATCTGTTGCAATCATGTTCATTGCATTATGGAGAAAGAAGCTGAGCAAGCAAAGAAGAAAGTTGTCGGTGCGAAACGGACGTATTTTTCGAACGAAGTCAGCAACAACAGTACACAGCCGGCGCGTCTTTGTTTACATTCCCGAAAGATGCAGTCAAGATGGAAGAACTCGAATAACAGAGACTCTAACCAGGAGGACTTTTGACTTCGATACACAGACGCCTGTAGAGAACTGGGACAACACAGACTCTTACCAGGATTACTTTGATTTGGATGACAGACGCAGACGTGCTACCGTGAGTATGCAGCTTTGGCTTCTAAACATTTGATCACTTGACCGTATGTGCGCAACTTTTTTTTTGCGTATATACGTAACTTTTTAAAAATATATAAGCTTTATGAACCTTGGGTTAGGTGAACGGTCTTTTGGGCTGAGTGATTGTGTGTGTTGATCAGGTGTTTGAATTGTATTGGCGTGTTCTATGGAGCTAGGAGCTAGCATAGGAGCTAGGAGTTAGCATAACAAAGACGTAGGTGTTTTTATGCAGGATTAATTTGTGTCATTAAATATAAGCCTGGTTGTGTTGTGGCTAATAGAGTAAATATATGTCTTGTGTTTATTTACTGTTTTAGTCATTCCCAGCTGAATACCAGGTACCGTGAGTATGCAGCCTTGGCTGCTAAACATTTGATAGCTTGACCGTATGTGCGCGTCACGTACGTAACTTTTTAAAAATATATAAGCTTTATGAACATTGGGTTAGGTCAGGGGTGGGCAATTAATTTTCACCGGGGGCCGCATAAGCAACCCGAGCACTGCTGGAGGGCCACACGACAATATTTCAATTAAATTTTGCTCAATATTATTTTTGATATACCATAAGATAAATAATAATGATGATAATAATTAATAATAATAATAATAATAATAATTTCATTTAACCTAACTTAACTTTATACAAAAGCAGATTGCTTTTTAAGGTCACTTTATCCTGCATTATCCAACATTTTGCCCCATCAGATTTGGACAACCATCTGTTGTTAAAAATAGTTTTTAATCATATCTATTCTATATTGTTTTTTATATTGGTTTTATATGTAATTGTTTTTTTCTTTTTATTCAGTCATTGGTGGAGCTAAGGATAATATTTGAATATTGTTTGTAATATTGTTGTGCAGCACTTTGGAAACATTTTGTTGTTTAAATGTGCTATATAAATAAAGTGGATTGGATTGTCACACCTGCCAGCGTGTCCCAACACGCATTTACCTCTGTGAACAAGTCATTACCTGTGGTTGTCTCTTTAATTGACTGCATCAGAGCTCTCATCCAAAGTTAGCGAAAAACAGTCCTGTCTCCGGGCATTATCAGCGCAACAAAGTCCAATAAGCACTCCTTAATAAACTCTCCGTCAGAAAACGCCTTACTTTTTCTGGCGCTTTTGTGAGAAATGACGAAACTTGTCCTGACGGCTGCATCTCTGGGGGTGTGAAATATGGCACAAAGTCCTTGTTGGGTTTGCAGTTTTACCATCAACGCATCAGCCTCCCTTGCGCGCGCTTCATCAGACACATCCCGGTATTTTCCCTCGTGTTTCTTCGTGTAGTGGCGATTAAAATGATATTTAAACACAGCAACCTGTGTACCACACATTAAGCACACGGCTTTACCATTAATTTATGTAAAGAAATACTTGGCAGTCCATCTCTTGTTGGAAACACGCCATTCCTCATCAACTTTTCTTTTTTTAGCGTCTCATCACTTGTCTCTATGCACCTTCCCTCACAGGTTCCCTCCGGACATACGGCATAAATAACACATTTCAAAATAAAAGCAGCACAGTTGTATTGCGCGCACGACATAGATGTTTTTTAAACTTTATTTTGTAATTTGTAATTGCGCCGTTCAATTCACTCACAATCGCACACGCGCATACGTCCACACGGAAGTAATACAAATAACGCTTTTCAAAACAAAAGCAGCACTGTTGTATTGCACACTCGACATAGATACTTTTTAAAATTTATTTTGTAATTTATGATTGGCCTCACGCGGGCCGGACAGGGATGCGCAAAGGGCCGGATGCGGCCCGCGGGCCGTACAATGCCCAGGTCTGGGTTAGGTGAACTGTCTTTTGGGCTGAGTGATTGTGTGTGTTGATCAGGTGTTTGAATTGTATTGGCGCGTTCTATGGAGCTAGGAGCTAGCAGAGGAGCTAGGAGCTAGCATAACAAACACGTAGGTGTTTTTATGCAGGATTAATTTGTGGCATATTAAATATAAGCCTGGTTGTGTTGTGGCTAATAGAGTATATATATGTCTTGTGTTTATTTACTGTTGTAGTCATTCCCAGCTGAATATCAGGTCACCCCCGGCTCTCACAGCATCTTCCCTATCTGAATAGCTTCAACTCCCCACTAGTCCTTCACTTGCACTTTACTCATCCACAAATCTTTCATCCTCGCTCAAATTAATGGGGAAATTGTCGCTTTCTCGGTCCGAATCTCTCTCACTTCATGCGGCCATCATTGTAAACAATAGGGAACTTTGCGTATATGTTCAATTGACTACGTCACGCTACTTCCGGTAGGGCAAGCCTTTTTTTATCAGATACCAAAAGTTGCGATCTTTATCGTCGTTGTTCTATACTAAATCCTTTCAGCAAAAATATGGCAATATCGCGAAATGATCAAGTATGACACATAGAATAGATCTGCTATCCCCGTTTAAATAAAAAAAATTCATTTCAGTAGGCCTTTAAGAGACCTTCAGAGGTGTCTTAAGTGGTTAGGAGTTGCCAGCAGGGGATGGCACTGAGGCGAGAGAGACGTGCGCGAACGTTCAGGGAACGGAACAATGTTTTTTTTTTTTTTATGACGAGCAGCTGATCAAACGGTATCGTTTAGACAGAGCGGATATTATTTTTGTCACAGATTTAATACTTTTCGATTCCTTGTTGATTTCTGCATGTGTCTGCAGTGGGCTAGTATATATAGAGCCACCCACACCAGTTTCAAATTAGTTGCCTAATTAATGAATTGGAAAGAAAATGTTATGACAGTAGCGTATGTGTGTGGCCGTGAGGTGAGTGACGTCAGTGAGTGTGTGGGCGATAGAAGAGAGGGAGCGGTAGCGTGAGTGCCGGCGGGGACTAGTTTGTTTTGTATTATTTTGTAGTTTATTGTCAAAATATACACTCCCATTGTCCACTTAAATATTTCCAAGATATTTCTTTATTCTTAGACAACGGATTCCCTTCCGTGATTGGTCATTTCTATGGACACAGAAATGACGTCACCTAAAATTCCGTTTACGGCACATAGTAATGTCGTAATTCAGCTCTGAGTGTGACACTTACGATTCAGTCCTACACTTCGCTGAAAGTGTGAGTAAGACGCTTGATAACTAACTTTTAAGTGCAGCTTTCAGCGAATAATTTATTTACTCTTAAGTCAACTCTTAGCAGACTTCTTAGGAGTAATTCTAAGAAGCTTGATAAGTACGGCCCCTGGTCCTCAATGGGGGCATGACGGAATATAATAAGACGCAACTCAATAGGGGGTGTCCGAAGTGCGGCACGGCGGGCCACACTGCTTAAATTTTATTGGTCCGCAGCACAGTGTAGAAATAAATTAAACAGAAAAACAACAGCATATATGTAACCTTGCACTCTGTCATATACAGTGGTACTTTGGTACTAATAGGATTAGTTTTTTGACAAGTCTTCTCATTTAAAAGGTTTGCCCCACCTACGTGTTTGGTGCCTCGGTCTTGTCATGTAATCAATACACTGTGTGAGTCAAACTGTGTTTATAGTGTGTCTTTATTACAAAACCTGTCTGAGTACATCTGATCACCCAGCTCCGTCGCACCTCTGTGACATCACTGGTTGACTCTGTAGGTCTTTGTTAGCTAACACAGGTACTCCACAACTCTCTGCGTTGTTTGAGTACAACTGCAGGCATAGGTGTAAACTTCAGACACCCTTTCACTATACAGTGTACCTCGATTCACAAACTTAATTGATTTAATTTAATTGATTGAATAGGGTTTGTAAATCGAAGCAAATGTCTCCATAAGAAACAATGTAAACATGAATAATAGTATCCAGCCTCGACAAACGTTCCTATTTTAGTGAAGGTTTGTACACTTTGAACACAATATGTGCCATACAGTATTGTATATCAAACATAAAGGAAAATGAGTGGATTATGAACAAGGAAGTCGCTACCACTAATACAAATAAAATGAACATTGCCACTAGAACTGCAGCTATCAAATATTTTAGTAATCGAGTACTCTATCGAATATCCCGGTCAATTAATCGAGTAATCGAAAATATTTCTGCTTTAAAAAAAATTAAAAAATGTTTTGGTCCTGTCCAGCTTCTCAGGGAAATCATATAGTTGATGTAGATGCCCATATCGGCTGTACAAATTTACTTTACTAAAGAGAAGTGTGGGATACTTCTCTTGTTGCCTTATTTGTATTTTGACTTTATTAAATGGATTTATATTATTATTTGGTGCAGCTGAACCGGAACAATATTTTTGCTTAATTAAGATTTAATTATAACATGTTAAGATGTGCCCTCAATTATTGCGTTTAGCCTAATTGTCTTTTTATTGTGTGTGCTAATAAAAACAGGTGCGCTCACAGCCCTCTGTGGTGTGACAGCATAAACGAAGTTCTTGTCTCTGGTGCGTTTTTGATGATTATTATACGGTGCCGTTTAAATGGTGGTTTCTCCACGCATATCCGCTGAGCTGTTTTCAACCGGCCAACAATACATAAACAATATAAAAAGACAAACCACTTAATGACGACAAGTTTAACATTTTAAGAATGCAATACAGTTCATTGCATTCTTTGCATGCAAAATAGTATCAATTTTCATTTTGCCATCATAACATGTTTGAGATGAAAACACAGATATATACAATTAGTTCAAAATTAATATTCACTGAGAAAGTTAAAATAAAACTATATTCTTAGTATCAAAAATAAAACAAGAACAGTTTTCATTATATCAAACATAAAAAGTGGATTAGGTAGTGCCTTAAAACGCCATGTCCACACGAACACGGAGAGTTTCAAAAACACATATTTCGAGTTAAAACGATCTCCATCCACACAAGTGTAGTTTCAAAACTGCCTATGTCTACACACAAACACATACACCTGCTGTCATGCACATTTTGTCCAATCAGGAGCCTGAAAAAAAGCAGCAATAGCTGATTTGGTGGCATTACACCTCCTATTATGTTTATTTTGATATATTTTAGACGTATAATGACACGTACATTATCTTTAAAACCTGCCTGCACGTACACAGAATTTTGGGAACATTATTAAAGAGCGAATGCATGCCCGTGCTGCTGAAACCCAACACTCATAGAATTATAACATGTTCAGCAACATGGTGATGTATTACATGTGCAGTGAAGTCTACATTATTTCTAAAATCAGCACGCACTAACGAGCCAAGGAAACCATTTTGCATGTTTAAGTATCTATATAAAGTGCACGGACGTGCGTGTGCCGCTGCAAAACTGTCATGGAATAATAAAGCATTTAATCATCGATATAGTGATATAGTACATGTGTAATGAAGTGTATATTGTCTTTAACATCAGTACAAACTACAAGGAGGACGCTACACTGTTTTTTTTTAAGTTGCTTGGTCGCTTTTTACGCGCGTGCAGGCTCGCGGAAGCAAGACACTTAAGTTAACTTCAAGATTTGTCGTTAAACAAGGACTAAAACATGAGATAATGTTGCACCTTTCTTATGACACAGAGCAAAAAGTCTTGCTTGTCAAAGTTGTCCCATCAGGTGGAAGTTCGACAGCGATCGTATCCAAAACAGCTGACTGTCATTAGCGCCGGCGGGAGTGTCACGAAACCCATTTTGATGCGTCTTTTTATTAATGTTGAGTGGAAAGAGCAGCATGTGTACGTTCAAACATACAGTAAGTAATCGTATAATGTGTTTAAAGGCAGCAAGACAGTGTTGTTGAGCTTGGAAATGACAGCGCACAACTGTGACGTCATCACAAGTCTCCGTTTGTGGCGTGTACAGCGGAGAGTTTTGGACCTCTACACTTTGGCCAGCGTTTGTAAAAGTCTGCGTTTTTAAAGACAAATGTATGCGTCTGCGTGTGGACAAGAGGCCGAAACGTTAGCTTTGACTACTGAAGGAGGCAAAATGCCATTTAAAAAAAATAAAATTAAAAAAATAAATAAAATTTAAATTACGACACCTCGAGGCAGCGAAAATTATCCGAATATATTTTGTAATCGAGTTACTCTAGGAAATGTTTCAGATCTAATTGCCACACCTTAAAAATTAGTGTTTTTACGTTAAAATAAATTAAAACAATATAATGTTTGAATGGCTATATATAATGTAATATATTTGGGAGAATATATATTTTTTTATTGCTGTTATGTAGAGGCAACACGAACATCAGCGTGGATCTACATTAGCTTTATTTTTTAACTCACTTGTGTAAACAACTTTCATAATGTAGTAACATGTAAGCAAATAGGCCAAAGCATCAGTTCCTGTCCTTCAACAATCGCTACTTCTTTGGAATCAAAATATATATCATATATTACAAAAAGCCTATTATTTGCGCACTGTTGACTAGTGATGCACCGAAAATTTGGTCGTCAAAGACTCACTGAAACCAGATGTTGTGATGAAGTATCCACTTCCGCTGGCAGACTGTCATTCCCCGCACACACGAATGATGTAGCTCGCCAAAAGCTGACGAAAAAGTCACATACAGGTTGCATTCAGATCGCATTGCGTTTAGTCGGAAGTCACATTTGAAAATATCAGATTTGCCTACCACCTGATGTGCCCTGAATCTGATGCAAAAAGTTCAGATTGAAAGCACTTTGGAGCGTTAAGACTGGGGAAAAAAATCTGATTTGGTGTGCAGTGTAAACGTGGCTTATGTCTGCTCTAGCAAAAGACCGGTCTCATCATAATTAAAACTTGATGTGGTTACTTATTGTGCTGTAGTCATGCTTGTGAGCACCAATAATGTATTCCTCGAAAATAGTCTTTTTTTTTACTCCATTGGGATTTGCATCTTCTTTCCACGCAGGCCTGTTTGGTTTTTGGGACTCTTATTGAGTTAGCAAAATGGACAAAACTTGTCAAATGGCGAAAAAACAATAAAAAGGCACACATGCTAAAGTGTTGACATGTGACTCCCCTTGTGTAGCAAGTGAAGTGGAGGGCTCAGCCTTTAACAATGTTGCGCCCTGCTTTTTTCCCTGCAGGTGATAGAATGAAGCGTTCGCACACAGGCATATTTGGCTTGATTTTAAAGGGGTTCACAGGTCGAGCTTCCACCGTACTTGAAATACTCCTGATTTATTTAATAGTTGATACACTAAGTCAATTTAGTCTTTCATTGCCAGCTTATCCTACCAATGATGTGCTTGTCCCAACAGGAAAGAAGACCTGTCTAAATGCGGCAAATGTAAGCAGGCCTACTATTGCAACGTTGACTGCCAGGTAATGTCTCTTTCCACTACTACTGTACTCTGTTAGTTGTCTGTCAGAGTGTTTAATGGATCTGATGATCAAAAAATTAAAATGTCTACATGTCAGTGTTCTTGTGACCCACATTGGCACACACATATTGAAGCACTTCGTAACTGTTTCCTTTCTTTTAAAAATAGTGTTTAATGGTTTCTAATTGAGTTCATGATGCACACAGAGAGGTGATTGGCCAATGCACAAGCTGGAATGTGTTGCCATGTGTGCTTACGGGGAGAACTGGTGTCCTTCAGAGACAGTCAGACTGGTGGCCAGAATCATCATGAAACAGGTACATTTTGAAATAATTAGTTGTGACAAACCGCATGCACATGAAAAATGGAGCCAACCTTTACCATTTTTTAATTTAGAAGGGAACAGCAGAAAAGTAGAACGCTGTAAATAATTTCAAGGAACTTTATTGTCACACCAGCACACATTCATAAATGAGATGGCACGACATGTTGTACCCAATGTCCAAGATACTGTGTAGCCCAATACAGTCAACTTATGTAATGATTCATGAATGTGACTAATTTTAGTTCAATCACGGTGATCAGCTGTTGGCATATATTACCTCGATCAAACATGGAGGAAATGTCGGAAGATACCATAGTAGTAAACAGTAAAGATTAGGGTTGTCTCGATACTAATATTTTGGCACCGGTACCAAATTAAACACACTGGGCTTTTCTTATTGCACTCAAAGAACAATTTACAATTTTATATATTACATAAAGTCTGCCATATTGTAGAATTAGGTTAGTATATAATAGAAAACTTTATTGACATTGTCACAAATGATTCATGATTTATGGTTGCCACTCTTAATCTGTGCTTTAAAACAAATGCAATCATTAATAAATACTAAAAAACAATACTATGGCTGAAACTACACAGCTAGGGCATGTAGCAGTTAAAACACATTGTTAAAGATAAAACACAAATTATAGGAATTTGTAACAAAACTCAGTCATTTCACTTGCATTAGTTTACGCCAGGTAAGCGGTTTTGTGTGCTCGTCTATGTATCTGTATGTGCAGAGCAGGGGAGCTGGTTAACTACATTACCTTTTAACGCCTTGTGCAGGTCTGGATGATTATCTAAATGTTTACCTAAGTTTTAAGCAAAGATTGTAATACTTTATTGGCACTTGTGCGAGGCATGTTTTAAAGCAGCGCTTGTAGCGTGGCGCTTCCGTGTTTAAAGCGTCACCTTTATTGACAGTTTTGAAGCCGAAATACCTCCATACTGCTCTTCACGCACCCTCTTTATTAACCAGTACAAATGCCGTGTTTGCCATTCTTTCTCTCCACGCTTTTGCTTATGTGCACTTTGTTTGTGCGTTTTGACGTCATGGGCCTTGGCTCTGTACGTCACCGCCGCACGGTAGCATGCGAATGGGGGAATGGCAGTAAAGTATCTTTTTTAATTCATTAGTACCGCGGTACTTTTAGGACCTGTATATTGTACACAACCAGAGTAGGGATACAACAGTGCTTGATATTATCCTGCACTGAACAACCCACCTTTAGTGTGTGTGTGTGTGTGTGTGTGTGTGTGTGTGTGTGTGTGTGTGTGTGTGTGTGTGTGTGTGTGTGTGTGTGTGTGTGTGTGTGTGTGTGTGTGTGTGTGTGTGTGTGTGTGTGTGTGTGTGTGTGTGTGTGTGTGTGTGTGTGTGTGTGTGTGTGTGTGTGTGTGTGTGTGTGTGTGTGTGTGTGTGTGTGTGTGTGTGTGTGTGTGTGTGTGTGTGTGTGTGTGTGTGTGTGTGTGTGTGTGTGTGTGTGTGTGGTGAATGTCAGGCTCCTTGCAACGTGCCGTAATTTCCGGACTATAAGCCGCACCTGACTATAAGCCGCACCTGCTAAATTTAGGGGAAAATACAGATTGCTCCATATATAAGCCGCACCCGACTATAAGCCGCAGGGTTTTGATGTGTAATTACCGTAGTATATAGGGGTTCCTGCTACCACGGAGGGGATTGTCGGGACTAAGGCTGAAACGACGCGTCGACATAGTCGACGTCATCGGTTACGTAAATACGCCGACGCCGTTTTTGTGCGTCGACGCGTCGCATATTTACGTCACACTACCGTCATGGCGGACCGCAAAGCAGATGATCAAAGCAGACGATGCGAGCGGTGCGAGCGAGGGGGGAAAAGCATGCCAAAAGTGGTCAAAAGTGTGGGAGTATTTCAATAAACGGCCTAATAATGTTGTTGTATGCACACTGTGTCGAGCGGAAATGGCCTATCATAGCAGCACAACGGCTATGAACGAACATTTCAAAAGAAAACCATCAACTAGTCAATCGTCCGCGCGAGCATATGTTGTCATTACACAAAAACATGAATGTGTCATTTGTATCTGCTAGGGGTGTAACGGTACGTGTTTTGTATTGAACCGTTTCGGCACGGGGGTGTACCGAACGAGTTTCTAAGCTAAAGCTAACTTTAGCTGCTAAAGTCTTAACAAGCTGCTTCGCTCTCTGCCTCTGTCTCAGCACGCAGCATTGTCCCACCCACACAACCATCTGATTGGTACACACGCAGCATTGTCCCACCCACACAACCATCTGATTGGTACACACGAAGCATTATCAGCCAATCAGCAGCGTGTATTCAGAGCGCATGTAGTCAGCGCTTCAGCGTGGAGCAGATAGGTGTTTAGTTAAGTTAAAGTTAAAGTACCAATGATTGTCACACACACTAGGTGTGGTGAAATTTGTCCTCTGCATTTGACCCTTCCCCTTGATCACCCCCTGGGAGGTGAGGGGAGCAGTGGGCAGCAGCATAGCTGCGCCCGGGAATCATTTTTGGTGATTTAACCCCCAATTCCAACCCTTGATGCTGAGTGCCAAGCAGGGAGGTAATGGGTCCCATTTTTATAGTCTTTGGTATGAGCAGGTGAGCATCAGGCAGCGGACTCTCCCCAAATGATAATAAACACCTCCCAGTCAACTACTAGTAACATCACTATGAGCCCGTTGACCTAGAAATATAAACTGCAGCTCAGCTCACTCGCAGTCCTGGCTTGAGGTGAAGGCTAATTACCTCTCAGTTCCAGCCACATCGACCCCTTCTGAGCGCCTATTTTCAGCTGCTGGGAATATTGTAAACAAGAAAAGAACCAGAGCATGTACATATGCTAACATTTCTTCATTACAACTGTTAGTCACTCACTGGAATGAGTAGAATTGGTTATTGTGTACTGTGTTGGACTGGATGTTTATTTTGCACATTTTAAAAGCAATACTTAATGTTTACAGTGCTCCAGAATATTTAGATTGGCACTTTTTTGTATTGGATGTTTATCTTTATTTTTGCACATTTTAGCAAATAAGCAATACTTTCCCTTTTGTTTAAATGTTTACACTGTTACAGAATATTTCGTTTTGCACTTTTTTGTATTGGATGTTTATCTTTATTTTTGCACATTTTAAAGCAAAATAAGCAATACTTTTACTTTTGAAATGCTTATACTATTGCAGAATATTAAGATTTGCACTGGATGTTGACTTTTATATTTGCACATTAAAAAGCAAATAAGCTACTTTTAATTTTGTTAAATGTTAAAAGTTTTAAATGTTTACATTGTTACAGAATATTTAGTCATGTTGTTGTCAATGTTGACTGAGTGGCCATACTTCTTTTTTTTTGTAAATAAAAGCCATGCCTTTTGAAAAAACGGGCCTACATTTATTTTTTCATCTTCATTTTGAATAAAAAAAATAATCGGTAAAAGGAAAAATAATCTATAGATTAATCGGGAAAAAAATCATCTATAGATTAACCGATTAATCGAAAAAATAATCTATAGATTAATCGATAGAAAAATAATCGTTAGCTGCAGCCTTAGTCGGGACAGAGATGACTGTTTGGGAACGCAAAGCGTCCCATTTATTAACAATAAATCTTTCAATCATTCAATCAAACTTTCACATCTTTGACATGGCGAACAGCATTCGTGCAGAGTACAAATAATACAACGGTGCAAAGTAATACAAAGTGCTCGCCTGTACGTTATCAAAATAACCAGCCTACCGGTATATGAAAAGTCAGTCTTTAATCATTGTGTCATCGTCTTCCTCCTGCGTACTAAAACCACCGAAATCCTCTTCGTCGGTGTCGGAGAAGAACAGGCCGTAAATAAGCCACACCCTTGTATAAGCCGCAGGGACCAGAACGAGGGGAAAAAGTAGCGGCTTATAGTCCGGAAATTACGGTAATTAATGTTCAGTCAGCGTTGTGCCTCTTCCCCCTTACACAGCCGGAAGTGTAGCACAGCAGAATAAAACAAAGAAATATGGCTATCACTAGCATAGAAGTTGAAACACAACATTTCAAAGGAGCAGTAACTTAAGTGACAGACTTTAGTCTCACCGACTGCTGCAGCTCACCCTGTGTTTGGTGCGGTAGTCCTGCCATGAATGCCCATTCGCAGGTCAGAGTGTGACTGAACTACTGAATTGGTCCCGACTGGGAGAATAAACACACCTACTAATTCAATCAGAAAATATTTTTATATCTAAATATTTTAAATCAGACTTTTTGTTAATGTGTTTGCTCTGACTCAACTCCTCAGATATAACATGTACGGTACTAAAAAAAACTCTGCAGACACTTTTTGTTCAGCTCATTTTTGAGTTTATGGATTAAAAACATTTTGTCCCTAAAATAATCATGAAATGTGTTTTATGTGTTTGTACACAATATTTTACAGTACCTCAATTTCAAACTGCACTTTAATGTACTTTAATTTAATATAAGCTACAATATTTTAGTTATTAAAAACTCCACAATCTGTTCACCATTTGCCAAACCACTAGTGAAAAACACTGGTGTATACAACAATACATACCAATAATTGATCATTTGAAAGTGTGTTTAGTAAATGTTAACTTGGGGAAAAAAACATTTAATAGTATTCAGTACACCACGGATACTTGTTTTACTGCAGAATGAAGTGTATGATGACAAGCAAAATAACAAAAGAAGTTTGAGAGGAAAAAAGTTGTTCTCTTTATCCCCACAAAAAAGAAGCGAAACTGGCCCTAAAATAGAGGTACGGGCTGTAGCATGGGTTACCTGTACCGTTGACCCTCTAGGAAACACAATCATAGATATGAACAAAATTACAGTTGTCCGCTGTGAGCATATATTACCTTGATCAAACATGTTGGAAATGTCTGTTTGAAGATACTGCTGTAGTAAACAGTAGGGATGCAATCCTGCATGGGACAATCCTACTTAAATAAATTTAAAAAAGTGATATTAATCAAGATCGAATGATATGAAAAATGTAATTGTGATCGTTTTGGTTTTTTTGCCTTATCGTCCATCCTTATTCCAGGCCTTACAGTGGTAAACAAATTTCTACAAAGCAGGATTATTGTTAATAAATTGAGTATTTTCATATTAAGAGCATACAAAAAAGTGTCTAAATTTTTTTTGACATAATTAAAAGCCTATAAACATGAAATTACACTCATATATTCACCTTTACATTCGCTTCACCCAATATAGTAACCTTGGTTTTACTATAGGATAATCTAGGGCTGCAACTAACGATTATTTTGATAGATTAGTCAACGGTTATCTTAACGATTAGTTAAGACTAATCAAGGACTAATCGGATAAAAAAGCGTACACATTTATTGGCTCTAGTTTTTCCATCTACTGCTAAATGCAGCTTAAGTTATTTTAGGCATGTGCTTACTAACAACAAAGATGACTAATTGATTCATAAATATTTATTTCTGCAATAACTGTGTTGCTCATTCAGCTGTTATAAAAATAAATTAAAATGACTGATAAAATGTCATCCATTTAGAAAAAAGGTAAGGCAAAGCGCTAAAAAAACAATTAACCTTGTTTATATAAGTTATAATCGCAGAAATGAAAACGTACAACAAAATCTAACTTCCTCAAAAGGAAAAGCATTTAGTGATGTTTAAAAAGCTGCACACTGATATATTGTGTCTGACTATTGATTAACTCCTGGCAGTTTTACCACTTTAATAGACTCAATGTGTAGAATTTTATATTTGATTAATTCTTACAATGTTGGTTATTTAATTGATTATATGTTTAATCTTATGATACCTCTGTATTGGTACCTTTGTGCGTGTGGGGGTTTGCGTTTGTCAAAGTGCCTTTTTTTTACGGCATTGCAAATTGACGCTGCTTTGGCTAAAATTGTAGTTATTTTTCACACAACTTTGTCTCACACTTGATAGCTAGATAGCAAGGTAAAAGCTAACAGTACTATGTCCGCATTCTCCCTCCAAATGTCAGACGACATATCTCAGCATTAAATGCTCGCGTATCACAGATGTACTGCCATAAAAACAAGGTCCGCTGTGCAAAATGAGCAAGGTATTCATTTTTTTAATAAAGAATAAGAGGGAATATCCTCACACTTTACATGTTATCACTGGCGATGTTTTTGCGAGTGACCCACTTCCGGCCGGAAAAATACGAGTGACGACGTCATGACTATTGTCGACAAATATAATTGTCGGCGACAAATTTCATTGTTGACATTGTCGACTAATCGTTACAGCCCTACTGTACTCCCAAGTTTCACTGCTATGACGTTCGCCCCAGACACTAAAACATGACCGATATGTGAAAATACTTTGTCACATCTTAGGTAATTCCTATAAATTACAACTAGGCTTCAATGTGCTGAAACCATGGGTATGTGTTGTTCTTCCAGTTGAAGCTATGACCTTTTAGTCGTGTTGTTAGCATTCCATGTTGTTAGCATTGCATGTCCCGCCTTGTCTTTCCACAAGTCTCACCAGTCATGTGGCGCTGATGATGTTGAAGATAAAGTGCATCAACAAATTTCATCTCCACTTGGCATTGCCCAGTCAGCTGCTTATAGCTGATATCATTAGGTTGTGTGCTGAGTCACATTAAGTCCTGGAACGTATCGGATTTGTCTTTTGATATCGCTTACGTCAAAGGCTCACCAATGTGAAGATGTTATTGATGAGTTGAAAAAGTGTATCAAAAAGTTGTTCTTCCCAAAGTTGGTCAACTTGATGAATATAGAGTAGCCCCAAGATTAGCTGCTATGTTGTTGTTGTTAGCAGTGTTTACCCTCATCCCGGAAATGGAAGTCTCGCTTGGTGAATATCTTAATCGATCGCCACATCAAAATAATAGAAAATAAGATTAATACTGCACTGTAATACATGTAAGACATATTTAAAACCTAATTTAGGACACAAATATGTAGAATATACTTTAAAAAAAAAAAAAAAAAAAAAAAAAAAAAAGTCTACCAAGTACCAAAAAGTGAATCTGTGCATAAAATATAGTCAACATATACATTAAAAGCCTCTGTACAAAATAAACTGGAATTAGAGAAAATATTAGATCTAAATGACCAAAAATAGAAACCTAACTACAGGACAAGCTAGGTACTACTCAAAAACAAACCTAAACCAATAAAAACTCTTACTTCACTACATGACGCCACTACAGAAGTGCACCAAAGATGGCGAATAAAAAATGTGATGACCACAGAAGTTGAGTTGGAAGCTATCACAATGTAGTCTAACACAGGGGTTCTTAACCTTTTTGACCGAGGGTCCCAACTTTTCCGATACAGAGGAGCCCGGGGCCCACCCAATGCATTAGTAATCTTACTCTTGATTTTAATCACATTTAATAATTATATATAACCGACTTATAGTTTAACAAGATAAAACTTGTCAAATGCTATGAAACCTTGTGTTAATCACAAAGATTATTATTATTAAGGCTTAGGTCAGGCTGATTACAACAACAATTACTAATCAAATATTCTGCAAAAGAAGGAACTAATAAACACTGATTTAAAAAGTTCATACAATTACGCAGTGCTAAAATAAAAAATTTAAGTGCAAATAAAAATACAGAGCATAATTTTTGCGCTTCAAGGAGAACTGAACTTTTTGTGGAATTTTGCCTATCGTTTACAATCATTTTGAAAGACATGACGATGGATGTTATATTTTTTTCTTGCATTCTAAATATTAAATAAATGGGAGAAATAAAGAAAATAAAGATAGATAGGTAAATAGAAATAAAGCTCTTAAAAAAAACATCCAAACGCCTCCTTTGAGGTTTTATATACGTGATGTAAGTATATATGTAATGTAGTAACGGGGATATTTATAATAACATTGAATGTTTACATATTTTTTAAAATCATTTTAAGCATGTTTGGCACATTAATTTCAAAAACGCATCACGTTTGCTTTTTTTCCTTCATCACTAATTACTCAATGCAGACTTCATGAGCGCCAACACACATAATACAAATCACTTACTGTGCAAGGTCGGCTGTCATTAGGATGCCGACTGCTAGGATGTTCATATATTCCCATTTAGGTGAAGAATGTCTCATAATTACTTGCAAAGAAACGGGGTGGGGGGAACAAGCGCTTTTAGTGTCATCCTCACCAGTTTTGGGTCCTCAATGGCTGTCAGTGTCCCAACTTGACGGAATACCTACTCAGATGTTTTCTGTCCAGGTGAGTTGCATGATTTATGATCTAGAATAAACTTACAGGAAGCGGCAGACCACTCGATGTAAACATAAGGACACACAGAAGTGATCACGCGCCGCTATAAATAGTTTGTCTGTGTTAGCACTTATAATAATAATATCACTAATACTTGGTTAATATTCAAGTCACGAAATGTAAATGGAGTATTGTTGGCAGTTTTTCAATGGTTTATTGGATTTTATGAGCGAAATAGAGGAGCTCCCATTGACTCCGCTGTAAGCAGACTTTTATTTACTTTTATTTAAAAGTTAAAATGCATTAAAAAAACATCGTCATGATGGGCAAAAAAAAAAAGTGCCGTTCCCCTTTAAGAAACTTCTCTATAAACTTTACTTCCAGACTTTTTATGTTTGTTTGAAATTGTCATAACTACCACAAGTGGTGTAAAAGTGTATTACAACTGAGAACGGCTGCGGCCCACATGGACACAGCTGAGAAACACCTAATTTTTGACGTCCCACTTGGGGACGCACGCGGCCCAACTATGGGCCGGCCCTATGGTTAAGAAACACCGGTCTAACATATGCCAGTCAGTGTGCCTGTGTATTTCTACACTTGAGTTTAGTTTGAAGGGGGGGACCCCGGGCTGGTTACAGTAGAAAAGTAGTACACACCTCAAAGTCAACTGGATACCATGGGTATCCAACATTTTTTACTTAAAGCAGTGCCTGTGAAATTAGTGAAGGTTTAATAATGTTAGTGGTTACCATTTAAATTCTTTATGGGGAAAAATTAGTTTTTAAAATCTGAACAATATCAACCAGCGTCCTGGAACGTATATTGTTCAACATGGCAGGTTCCACTGTACTTGTTGTGTAATTAAAATGTCAGTGAAAACAAAAGTGCCTGCAGTCAGTAGCGCCGTTCTCCTGCTGTGTTTGCAAGTGGCTGCATGTTGCTTAAAATGTTTGTAACAAGCTCACAGCAAACTGTTTAGTTGTACTTAAACTGTTTTTTTTCACCTAATAATATTTTTAATTGAATGTTTCTGCTTGCAGAGAGTCACGACAGAGCGCACACCCTCAGAGAGACTACTGCTGCTCAAGGAGTTTGAAGCACGTAAGAATGGACGTTTTTGTGTGTTTTGAATACACGCCACAAATTATTAGGGTTCTAGAGAAATTCATATTGCTGTTCAGTCATTTTGGCTACCAAGTCCAAACTAGTATAAACTTTTTGGCCTATTTGATTTAAAATGGATAAAGCTAAGGCCTTATTGTTTTTGGAGAGCTATTATTTATTTTAAATGATAAACGTTAAATGGCAGCAGTGTCTCTTAACCATAGGGCTGGGGCCCATTGTTGGGCCGCGAGTGCTACCAAAAAATATCTGTTTCTCAGCTGTGGTCCATATGGGCCACAGCGGTATTCACATGTAAAACACTTTTCCACCACTTGCGGCTGTAATGACAATATCAAACAAACAAGAAGTCTGGAGCTAAAGTAATAGAGAAGTTTTTTATAAGCGCAAAAATTATGAGTAAAGATGTCAAGCTGTATTTTCATTTGCTCTTTAATTTTAACGACCATTTAGTTAAGAAAATATGTTATTTATTTAGTAAGATTTCATTTTAGCAGTGTGTAATTGTATGTAAATTTATTTTCATCCGTTTTTATGAGTGCCTTCTTTTGCAGTATTTGATTAGTGTTTATTTTTATTTTTTTTCTCTATTTTATTTTTATCCTGTTAAACTGTAATAGTGGAAAACTTTGAGGTCAGAAAGGTCTATAAATGCTGGCTAACAGTAAGTGTGTGTTCTTAGTTACCTTTCCAATCACCTTTAGTTACAGTGATGTGTGTTAGCAGTGTTCTAGATCTAGGCTGCGCTGTAGCCTCAGGTCCTGTTTCTCTGTGCCTCCCTCCACTCTAAATCTGCAGCGCACTGGGACCTAAATCCCAAGACTCATTGCTCTGTAATTTCATGCTAAATCATTACTCCCATTGTGCTCTCATTTAAGGTAATACATGTACTGTAATTGTATAGGAGGTGCGCTCACAGGACTGATTTTCGTCTGTTTAATGAATTAAGTTGTGTGAGTTTGTATAATGAATTAAGTTGTGTGAGTTTGTATTTCAGGCACCAACTTGCTGGGTTTTAGTCATCTCCTTTTGGTGCCACACCTGTTTGTTGTGCACACAAAGCATTTCAGTGGCCAGCAACTGCAACTTGTGTGTATTTGTGTGGCTGGCAATGACACATGGCATCCTGCAGAACCATGTGACTGAAATGGTGCTAGTATCAAGGAATGTAATCTCTCTTTTTTTTTATTTGCTTTTTTCAGATTTAGATAAAATGGACAGTGAAAAGGAGGAAATGAACCAAACAGACATCGCCGCCCTTCACCACTTCTATTCCAAACACATCAGCAACCTCCCAAATGACCAGGCTCTCACTGAGCTCTTTGCACAGGTTTGTTTCATTTACTCACACATACGGTAGCCGCAAAACTGTTTGGGATTTGCAAACACATGGGCAAGTATCCAAAATAGCCAAAAGGAATTTGATTAGACATGTTTTTTTGCCTGTCTTCCCTTTTTAATAAGTGGGTTCCCTTATGTGCACCCTGGTTTACTCACACACTCCGCAAATTAAAAACCAAGAGACGCCATCTTGAACGTCTCTACAAAAAACCTGGATTTACTATACACAAGGACATGTACATCAAACACCTTCAACATTACAAAGACTGCCTGAACAACACCAAATCATCCTACTATGAATCTTTCTTCTCGTCAAAATTACAAATCCACCGCATTCACTTCCCGCTCTTATGGACTCATCTGTATTTTGTTGTTCCTTTTTATGCAATTTTTCAATTCCAAAATCACCCAGATTCACCAACAACTTATTTCTTCTTCCCCTCAACCACAGTTGCCCTCCCTGACTCCTTCATCCAGTCTTTTGCTAGTTTTTCACTGCCTTCACAGTTGGACATCGCTGCACGTTTCCGCCGATCCAAGCCATCCTGTCATTTATATCCCTTCCCAACTGCTTTAGTGAAAGTCTGCCTCCCCTCACTGATCCACCTCATCACTAATATCATCCATTCTTCACTCACCGCTGGAATTGTTCCCTCAACTTTCAAAACAGCAGGCCAATTTTGAAAAAAACCTGGCTCAGATCCAAATAATTATAATAACCTTCGTCCCCTTTCAAAACTACCATTCATTTCATTAATCCTTGAAAAAACTGTCTCCTCCCAGCTTCACTCCCACCCACTGTTAAATAACCCATATGAACAATTCCAGTCTGGTTTCTGCCCCCTGCACAGCACTGAAACAGCACTTGTAATGATCACAAACGATCTCCTCCTGGCAGCTGATTCTGGTCTTCTCATGATCCTCATCCTTTTAGATCTCACTGAAGCCACACACAGTGTCCTCTTCAATAGATTGCACAGTATTGGCATCACAAACACACCCCTTCACTGGTTTAAATCATAGCTCTCCGACTGCACTCCATTTGTTAAACTCCGTTCACCCAAATCCCCTCCGTCTGCTGTTTCCTCTGGTGTGACCCAGGGCTCTGTCTTTGTCTTCTGCTTTTTAAAATTTACATTCTACCTTATGGCAATATTTTTTCCATACATTTAAAAATACATTTGCACTGTTATGCGGATGACACCCAGCTCTAACTCTCTACCAAACCCACTGCTTCTCTTCCTTCTTCCTCCCTTACAGACTGCCTCATTGAACTCAAGCAGTGGTTCTCATCCAATTTCCTCCAACTCAACAGCAATAAAAACGAAATCTTAATTGTCTGTACCAAATCCATTCGAGCCAAGACCAACAGCATGTCCCAACGCTCGGCAATTCCTCCATCTCACCCTCCTTCCAAGTTAAGAGTCTGAGTGTCATCCTCGACAGCACACACTCTTTTTAAGTCCACACAATATCCGGTCTGTTTACTTTCATTTACGCAATATCCATAACCCCACATACTGCTGCCATACTGGTTTATAGCCTTGTCACCTGTCGCCTAGACTACTGCATTTCTCTTCCACTTGGTCTCCTCACAAGTCACTCTACAAACTTCAGCTTCTTCAGAACTCTGCTGCCCGGATAATCATCAGAACCCTTTCAATCCAGCACATCACCCCTCTTCTGCTGCAGCTCCACTGGCTACCCATCAAACACTGTATCCAATTTAAAATAATTCTCCTCACTTTCAAAGCTATCCATAACCTTTCCCCGTCATATCTTTCTGACCTGCTCCATGTCGCTACACCCTCAGGTTCCCTAAGATCCTTGTCATTCATCCATCTCACTGTCCCCTTAAATAAACTGTCCACCATGGGTGCCCGAGCCTTCAGCCGCTCAGCCCCTCATCTTTGGAACTCACTACCACCAGACCTTCTCAATATGGACTCAATTTCCCTCTTTAAATCAAGATTCAAAAAACACCTATTCCTGACTGCTTATGTAATGTAAATGTGATCTATATTTGTTGTTGGTTTTTATCCAATTGATTTTATTGTTTAGTTTCTGTACGGTGTAAGTGCCGATAAAGGCACCTTATGAGTAATATGTATTATTGTAATGTGTTACAATGACTGTTTATCTCAAATCGAATTCAGTGGTACCTTGGGATACGAGTGCCCCACATTACCACATCAACTAATTGTTATGCTTAAGGTTGCGTTGGCCTACAAATGCCACAATGAACCTTGCAAGATCAAACAACAACATTTGGTCTCACTCGCTATCATTAGATTATAGCTACAGTTTGACATAACTTTGTTTTGTGGCCATCTTGGCAAAGTAGTTTGAGTGTAGCACTGCCGGTCTGCACCATACCGAAGCAGAATGAGTCGATAACGCCAGCCAAAGACGTTAAATATTATTTACACAAGAGACATTTATCCATGAAATAATGAAGAAACTACTGATGGTGTCCCAAAGTGCTGTCCCAAAATCGATTTCTATCAATGCGCTTTCCTTTTTTTCCCTTTTTGTCCTTCGGCTCCTCAGCCGCTATTATTTCAACTTAGTCCCTCCACTTCTGCTACATAGTCAAGATGGTGATTATTGAGCCCTGCGCATTAACCATTTTAGCCTTTTTGAGTGCAACATCCAGGTACTGACAGCGCCCTGCCTTTTGCCAGACACATGTCAGTATAATGCTAGTGGGTGCGCGTGTGACCTTGAGGAACATGCTTTTTTGCCGTACCAGAATATGATTAAGCGTATTTGCTTCACTGTAACTGCGGTGGGAGACGAGGAAAGACCGGTGTGTTTCCTTTAATGTTAAAAAGCTTACGATGTTATGCAGATGTATAGTTAAAACGATTTCATAGACAAATAATACTATTTATAGTGACAATCGAGAGTGGGAGGGGGCATGAAATATTTTTGTTATTCCAATGGGGGGTGTCACAGAAAATATTTGAAAAGCACTGGTATAAATCCACTTATGCACTCGAGCAGGAGCAGAAGTGTGACTTGTTCATGTACTTACTCTTGCTGCTCTCCATCTCCTCCTGTCTTTAGGTGAACTGCAATGGCTTCACCATAGAAGACGAGGAGCTCTCACATCTTGGCTCGGCTGCTTTTCCCGAGTATGTAGACCATTGTCATCTTCCAACCAGATCCTGCGCTACGTTTTTGTTTGACAAGTCAGCGCACATTAGCAGACATACCTCACAGCCAGGAGTTGTGGGGTTTCAAATCTCAGCTTGTGGAGTTTGCATGTTCTCCCCCTTGTTTTGGTTTACACCAGCTTCCAAACACATGCATGTTAGGTTCATTGAAGACTCATTGGTCACTGCGCTCTTCTCAGTCACAATATTTTATATTACATTACATTGTTCACTATTTGGTGGCCAATTACATGAAACAGATGTTTTTTCCATGGATGGCCTTGACTCATTGGACTGATATGATTCCCTCCAGTGTAGCACTGATGAACCACAGCTGCAGTCCAAATGTCATTGTGACTTACAAAGGCACAGTGGCTGAGGTCAGAGCCGTAAAGGAGATCAGCCCCGGAGAGGAGGTGAGCAGCTATTTGATCATATTCACAAGCAAATACTATTAGGATTTATTATTGTTTGTTTTTCTCTCCTTCAGATCTTTAACAGTTACATCGACTTGCTGTACCCCACAGAGGACCGCATGGAACGGTTGTTAGACGCCTACTTCTTTACATGCCGCTGTACTGAGTGCACCACCAAGTCCAAGGTAGCAGCCACCTCCACAAAGTACACTTGTCAGAAGTAGTTGGCTGTGTTTACAGTTTCATATACAGGTGCATATCATTCAATGTATCTATAAAAAGTTTCAGTAATTCCAAAAGTGAATATCTTATAGCTTCACTACATACAGAGTGAAATATTTCAAGAATGAATTTTTTAATTACTTGATCGTTTTAATGATTAAGACTTGCAGCTAATTTGAAAAACACATTCAATATTCCATGCAAGTTTGAAAACATGCCAAATATTAAATATTGTAAATAAACTGCAGGAGCCTGAGCCATTAATTGATCTATTGGTCTGAATTAAACTCCTGAAATCAATTAACTTTTGCACCTTATTCAAATGTATTGATATGCACCTATACTTGTGCAGCAATGACGTGTCATAATTAATGTGAACGCTCTTCTCTTTCAATATTTACGACAACCTCCACCTTGCACAAAGGAAATAAACAGGACACAAGTAAATAAGCCACAGACTCAGCAAAGTTGCAGCATTGTACAACAAAGTAATAGCACACATTACACACATGGTAAGACTAGAAGAATGCTATGGTATATTATTGTTATTATTATTATTGTTGTTATTATTATTATTTTTATAAACTGCTCACTTTTTAAGCTCACTTTTTAGTTTTCAGCAAAACAACTTACGAGCAGAGCCTATTATGTTGCTCTGATTCTTTATAGGACAAAGAAAAGATGGAAGTCCGTAAGCTTAGTTCCGGAGCGCCTGAGCCTGAAGAAATCCGATCCATGGTCCGTTACGCCAAGAGTATCATCGAGGAGTTCAGGAGAGCAAAACACTACAAGAATATCCTTTTTTCCTCATGCTCATAGGCCTAAGTTGTTTCTTGTTGCGGCCGTCGTCATTCCTTGACTCTTTAAGCATGTCCGAGCGAGCTGCTGGAGATGTGTGAACTCAGCCAAGAGAAAATGGCCGCCATATTTGCAGATACCAACGTCTACATGCTGCACATGATGTATCAGTCCATGGGCGTCTGTCTCTACATGCAGGACTGGGACGGAGCCATGAACTATGGAGAAAAGATTGTTCACCCATACAGGTAGAACAGGAATGATAATCCATCTTTGTTTTCGCTTGCTATGGCGTTATGCAAATGAAGTGTCTCCTTTCTGTCTCTGCAGTGTGCACTATCCGGCCTACTCTCTAAATGTGGCGTCCATGTATCTGAAACTGGGTCGATTGTATTTGGGGCTGGAGAAGAAGACACAAGGAGTCAAAGCACTCAATAAGGTATATTAAGATATGCTGATTACGTGCTGTATAATATGAATAAAAGATTCATGTACACAAATCTCTACGGAGTGCAAAATAATGTTAGAATAACTGTTTCTGTCATGTCTAGGCTGTGGCCATCATGGAGGTGGCTCATGGTAAAGATCACCATTATGTCGCAGAAGTCAAACGAGAAATTGAAGAGCAGAAGTGAGGGGTAGAGGAAGTTCCTCAAACGCAAGAAAAACCCAAACACCCTGATAGCATGGCATGCATCTTTTTACCTCTTTGTTTGACACCTACCCTGTTTTCTTCATGCCTCACCTACCCAATTTTCTTCATGCCTTTTCAGTGGGATTTGACTTTATTTTTTATATTTTCACAGCTATGTATTTTGGATGTACCCGGCACCTTCATCAGTAACCCGCCAGGATTATCATTTATAACCAGAAAGGACTTTTGGAGAACTTAACATTTTGAAGACTCTTTAAGACATTAGCCTTGACTGAACTTGATATCAGCCAATGTTCCAACTGCACTGTCTCCTTCCACTGCAGATGTGAGACTTTTCAGTCTTATGTATATATAAAAATGTTGTACTCTTGTTTTACACAATGTGGAAGTTCCATATTATGGTGTTTCTCCATTATCTCTGTTTGAATTTCTTTGGCCACTCCCTAAATGTAGCGAATAGTCTGGTATGATCCCTGACCAATGGCAACATTGTAGGCATGTTCGAGTAGAAGACGCTTCAAAGTCTGATACACGTTTGTCTTCTACATGACTACTACACAAGTATTTTCCTAAAAAAAAGTGCTTGAAATGAGCAGGATGGGGTTCCTTTCATTTCTATCAAGCATCAGTGTTTCTTGATCCTTTAAATTCTTGTTGGATTGCTGTTAAAAAATTAAAAAAAACCAGCCTGTATCAGCAGATACTCTGTAGCAACAGGAGAGAAAATGCAAACTGTTCCTGGTTCAGTATTTGTCTTCTTTGTATTTGTCTTATTTGCTTGTTTGACTGTACTTTAAAGAAAAATGGGGTGTTCATGTTTTATATTAAATCACTTTTTCCCCAAAATGAAGTTTGTTGGCCAACAGCACCTCGTGATATAATCAGTTATCAGACCAGTGTATTAGGTACACCTGCACAATTTAATTGTAGGAAATACTTGTATGATGCAGTGCATTTGTAAATCAGAATAATATATACATTGGTAAATTATACCGTATATGACAGTCTTTATTTCTGCGGCTCCTTGTATTAGGCGAAAGTTTGTTATATTGTGCAGGTGTAGCTAACGACAAGGACCGCAAGTTATTTTATTGTCACAGTGAGAGAGAGAGCTCACCTTTGGGGCAAAAGTGTATCTGTTTTCTTCTCTTAAACTCTGCAAACAACCTTTTATTACTTGCTCCCTTCTAGCTGTGTAAAGTTAAGTACTCAGAGGGGGTCTCAATTTGTTGCAGCCACAACCCGTGCATGTATTTTGATCATGTAAAATTATATGTATCAATACTTGAATGTGTGTTTGCACTCTAGTAAGAACATTATTTCATTACTGGCCTACAGGAAATAGTGTCAAGTATTGGCTCTAGGAGGAAAGGAAACTTGCATCTGAAAGTTTTGTGAAATGTCTTATTTTGTTTAGTCAAAGGTAGAGATTATTTAATGTATACAGGGCTTTTAACATGTTGCACTCAAATGTTGCATACATTTTTTGTATTCATTGCAAGGTTCTAGATGTTCACATCATGCACTGCCAGTATCGGTAGCCTTTTCATCTTCCTTTCGAACAATGGGTCTGACCTGTTGTCATGGAGTGTCACAAACTGTAGCAACTGCCTGCTCTCTGGCCTGTTATAAAGACTGCACATACACTGCTTTCTTTGCAGAGCAATTATTAGTGTTTACCAGATCAATCTTAAGGGCTGTCTAACTATAATCATTTAAATTATCCTCTTTTCCAATGATGTCATGAAGGAAACAATATGTATGGCACAGACATTTAAATACCCCAGTCAACATAAATTCTGCACAAAGAAGGTGACAAGGCATTTGTCAGGCATGAATGCTGATAGTATGGAATGCATATATTGTATAGCCTATAATAAATTCTAAGTCTCATGTGTGTTTTGTCAGTGAATTCTAATAAACCGTGTGGCACTCATTTGCTATCATACATGCTCATTTGGGAGAAAACATTTGACTAATGATCTATTGCTAACGATAGATTCTGATGCGTCATCTATGTTGCTGCTTCTTGATCTTAGCGCCGCTTTCGAAACTGTTGATCATAATATTTTATTAGAGCGTATCAAAACGCGTATTGGGATGTCAGACTTAGCCTTGTCTTGGTTTAACTCTTATCTTACTGACAGGATGCAGTGTGTCTCCCATAACAATGTGACCTCGGACTATGTTAAGGTAACGTGCGGAGTTCCCCAGGGTTCGGTTCTTGGCCCTGCACTCTTTAGTATTTACATGCTGCCGCTAGGTGACATCATACGCAAATACGGTGTTAGCTTTCACTGTTATGCTGATGACACCCAACTCTACATGCCCCTAAAGCTGACCAACACGCCGGATTGTAGTCAGCTGGAGGCGTGTCTTAATGAAATTAAACAATGGATGTCCACTAACTTTTTGCAACTCAACGCTAAGAAAACGGAAATGCTGATTATCGGTCCTGCTCAACACCGACATCTATTTAATAATACCACCTTAACATTTGACAAACAATTACACAAGGCGACTCGGTAAAGAATCTGGGTATTATCTTCGACCCAACTCTCTCGTTTGAGTCACACATTAAGAGTGTTACTAAAACGGCCTTCTTTCATCTCCGTAATATCGCTAAAATTCGTTCCATTTTGTCCACAAGCGACGCTGAGATCATTATCCATGCGTTCGTTACATCTCGTCTCGATTACTGTAACGTATTATTTTCGGGCCTCCCTATGTCTAGCATTAAAAGATTACAGTTGGTACAAAATGCGGCTGCTAGACTTTTGACAAAAACAAGAAAGTTTGATCATATTACGCCTATACTGGCTCACCTGCACTGGCTTCCTGTGCACTTAAGATGCGACTTTAAGGTTTTACTACTTACGTATAAAATACTACACGGTCAAGCTCCTGCCTATCTTGCCGATTGTATTGTACCATATGTCCCGACAAGAAATCTACGTTCAAAGAACTCCGGCTTATTAGTGATTCCCAGAGCCCAAAAAAAGTCTGCGGGCTATAGAGCGTTTTCTATTCGGGCTCCAATACTATGGAATGCCCTCCCGGTAAAAGTTAGAGATGCTACCTCAGTAGAAGCATTTAAATCTCATCTTAAAACTCATTTGTATACTCTAGCCCAGGGGTCACCAACCTTTTTGAAACCAAGAGCTACTTCTTGGGTACTGATTAATGCGAAGGGCTACCAGTTTGATACACACTTAAATAAATTGCCAGAAATAGCCAGTTTGCTCAATTTACCTTTAACTCTGTTATTATTAATAATTAATGATATTTACACTTAATTGAACGGTTTAAAAGAGGAGAAAACATGAAAAAAATGACAATTAAATTTTGAAACATATTTTATCTTCAATTTCGACTCCTTAAAATTCAAAATTCAACCGAAAAAAAGAAGAGAAAAACTTAAAAGATTTTATGGAACATCATTAGTAATTTTTCCTGATTAAGATTAATTTTAGAATTTTAATGACATGTTTTAAATAGGTTAAAATCCAATCTACACTTTGTTAAAATATATAACAAATTGGACCAAGCTATATTTCTAACAAAGACAAATCATTATTTCTTCTAGATTTTCCACAACAAAAATTTTAAAATAAATTCAAAAGACTTTGAAATAAGACTTAAATTTGATTCTACAGATTTTCTAGATTTGCCAGAATAATTTTTTTGAATTTTAATCATAAGTTTGAAGAAATATTTCACAAATATTCTTCGTCGAAAAAACAGAAGCTAAAATGAAGAATTAAATAAAAATGTATTTATTCTTTACAAAAAATTTTAAAAAAATTACTTGAACATTGATTTAAATTGTAAGGAAAGAAGAGGAAGGAATTTAAAAGGTAAAAAGGTATATGTGTTTAAAAATCCTAAAATCATTTTAAGGTTGTATTTTTTCTCTAAAATTGTCTTTCTGAAAGTTATAAGAAGCAAAGTAAAACAAATTAATGAATTTATTTAAACAAGTGAAGACCAAGTCTTTAAAATATTTTCTTGGATTTTCAAATTCTATTTGAGTTTTGTCTCTCTTAGAATTAAAAATGTCGGGCAAAGCGAGACCAGCTTGCTAGTAAATAAATACAATTAAAAAAATAGAGGCAGCTCACTGGTAAGTGCTGCTATTTGAACTATTTTTAGAACAGGCCGGCGGGCTACTCATCTGGTCCTTACGGGCTACCTAGTGCCCGCGGGCACAGCGTTGGTGACCCCTGCTCTAGCCTTTAAATAGACTCCCTTTTTAGACCAGTTGATCTGCCGTTTCTTTTCTTTTCTTTTCTCCTCTGCTCCCCTCTCCCTTATGGAGGGGGAGTTGCACATGCAGGTCCGGTGGCCACGGATGAAGTGCTGGTTGTCCAGAGTCAGGACCCGGGGTGGACCGCTAGCCTGTGCATCGGTTGGGGACATCTCTACGCTGCTGACCCGTCTCCGCTCGGGATGGTTCCTGCTGGCCCCACTATGGACTGGACTTTCGCTGATGTGTTGGATCCGCTGTGGACTGGACTTTCACAATATTATGTCAGACCCACTCGACATCCATTGCTTTCGGTCTCCCCTAGAGGGGGTTGTGGGGGGGTTACCCAAATATGCGGTCCTCTCCAAGGTTTCTCATAGTCATTCACATTACGTCCCACTGGGGTGAGTTTTCCTTGCCCGTATGTGGGCTCTGTACCGAGGATGTCGTTGTGGCTTGTACAGCCCTTTGAGACACTTGTGATTTAGGGCTATATAAGTAAACATTGATTGATTGATTGAATTTTTGAATGACACCGTCAAGTATTTATGAATTTGCATGCTATTGTAGTTCGCATTGGTCGCACGGTGGCAGTATAGAAACGCTAATCAGCTGCAAACCAATCAAATGTGTCGTTTGATACCACGTCACACGCTTTGACCAATGAGCATCGAGATGACTGAGACGAGCGTTTGTTTCTTTTCAGTTTGAATTTTCCTTCAAGTCGGTACCAGTCAAGACTCCTCGTAGGAAATCATCGCGCCAAGGTAAGTTGAAGTTGTTATACTTGTGCACGGAGTCATTACATATTTAAGATAACGTCACTTAAAGTTTCACTCGGTTCCAATTCAATACTCATGAGGTAAAACCGCCAATTCCTTTAATCACAGTTAATGGTAGACGCGTGCTAAAGCTAAAGCTGTTACTCTAAGTAAGCTAGTTACTACGTTATTTGCCGTTTAGCTTGATTTGGCATCTATATAATGGCCTTCTTAATGTATTTTCTTAGAAAAACACCTTAATAAGCTGTAATATAAAGACAACAACATATATCCACAAACGTGGAGGCATTTGCAAAAGTGCAATATATTTATCTCTACAGTTATCTATTATTATTTATATCTGCACCTTATTGCTCTTTTATCCTGCACTACAACGAGCTAATGCAATGAATTTTCATTTTTATCTGTACTGTAAAGTTCAAATTTGAATGACAATAAAAGGAAGTCTAAATCGAAGTCTGTTACAAACCAGGGGCGTATTCAGCCATTTGGCGGCCTAATGCAATCCTTGCCATCGGGCCCTCCACATAACAAAAACATAATTTGTTGCATGTCAAAGCTTGGCAAGCCGCACAATGAGTATTACTCATTTCAGCGCTTCTACTTTAAATAGGCACAATAATCAACATTTAAGCCATTTTTCAGACATCATTATTTTGTTAGTGCAGTTGGGCTGAACATGACACACATAGCTATTGTTGTGAAGGCTGCAAGTGTGTGACTGGTGGGAAAGAGAGAGCTCTTGACAGTGGCTGTGCCTGAACGAGAGATCATTTTTTATGTGATATTTTGGGGCCCCAGGCAACTACCTGTGTCCGCCCTTGTTACAAATACCCTTTAATTTGAATTTATTTTCCCCCATCTTCTGATACACTAAAATAAAGAAGAACTGAGCTTGTTTTGGAAAATGTTTTCTATCATTCTCAATCCTTATGTAAGACAAGCACACACATTTTCCTTATTTCTGTACTCTAGTAAATAAATGCGAGCAAAAGGCCGCTTACAATGTGTCATGATCCGTGGCCCGCATCATGTTTAGTTTAGGTTTTGTTCCGTTAGTTTGTCTCCCTCATTTCCTGTTTTGTGCACCCCTGGGTTTGTTTTGGTTACCATGGGTACTGATTGGGTTCACCTGCCTCTGGTTAGTGTTCGGCACGCTCACCTGCTGCCGAGCACTAATCAGAGAGCTATTTATTTAAGTTTCTCGCCACGCTCAGTCTGACTTCATCGTTTGCTATATGCAGGTTTCCTCCTGTTTCTCGAGTCCTGATTCCTGTGCTAAGTTTGTTCCTTAGCTTCTTGTACGATCGGCATGCTTTCCTTTTGTTTGTTTCCTGTCTTTTGTATTGTGCTATGATTTAGGATAATAAATCATATTCTACCTGCATGCTTTCCTCGGGAGTTGTCTGTCTGCATCCTGGGAGAACGACCCCGCAGTAAGATGCGACCTCCATGTGACAGAATGGAGCCTGCGGAAGTCGCTCATTCTGCCCATAAAGCGCTTAAAAACATCCACTTCATCAATGTTTTATATACTAGCTGTATGTATGTATGTTATAACAGTCACATTCATCACATGTATTATTTATGTATTTGCTCATTTTAAGCATATGGCGGCACAGCGATTTCACAAACGCTTCACGATTGCTTTTTCTTTCAACATACCGGTAACTGAATATTACTCACTGCCGACATGAGAGCCAACAAACATAACTAAACATTACTTACTGTACATTGTCTGCTCTCACTGGGATGCCAACTGTTAGGATGTTGATATTCAGTATACCCTTTGAGATGAAGAATGACTCCTCACGAAGAAAAACAGTTGTGCAACAAAGCATATTTTCAAGTCTTTTTTGACATTTTTGGGTCTAAGTTGGCTGTCAAAGTGTACCAACTTCGCAGTTAATTTCCACATCATTGTACTATCAAGGTGAGAGGCATAATTTATAATACTGTATCAACTTCCACGAGAAAGCAGCTCACGTCAATACAGCTGCATAAGGAACTAAACATGTGACAATGCACAGCTAAAAATAGTTTCTTAACGTTTGCGCTTATGATAACAAGATTGCTAATACTTCGGAATAAACGCAATGAGGCTAGAACTTTATGTCTCCCATTCACTCTATCTTTTTTTTTTCATAACATGGTCACTACTGCCTAGTTTCTCTTGTTATATTCTTATTTTTACTGTTATATTTGTATTCTTATTGTTGCTTTTTATTTGTATTCTTATTGTAATATTTTCTATTTAATTTCCATTTATACTCCCATTATTTACTTTTTACTTTTTTAATTTGATCTCAATTCTGTACACTGCTGCTGGAATTTTAATTTTCCTGAGGGAACTCTCCTGAAGGAATCAATAAAGTTATATCTATCTATCTATTATAAGCTGACTTTTATTTACGTTTATCTACGAGTTAGAATACATAAAAAAATACATATATGTTGTCTCTCATAAGGATTGTGAATTATAGGGAAACTTAAAAAAAGAGTGCAGTTCCACTTTAACGCCACTGGGAACATTTAAACTCAAACACTGGATGTTCACATTATCAAAAGCATTTATTTAGGTACAAATGCCAGGAGGTTACATTTGTAAACATATTTGAAAATGAAGGCATGATTGTAACAATATCTGTTTTGTAGTATTGTCTGCTATGCAGCAAAATCAGTGTCTAAACTCAGAAGTGTAGCTGGTATTCAAAGACGGAACATAGCACCACACATACACACCACAGTCCAAATCTATATTTTCACTTTATAGAATGGAGTGTCCCAACACTTTTGCCCATCTAATATCTTTTTCATGCCTTTCATCCTATTTGCATGGGCAGGTGACTGACCATGAGCTGGGCAGTGGAGGAGTGGAAGGATGGACTTCCAGGCAAAGCCCTGCAAAAGATCCAAGAGATGGAAGTCCAGCTGGACAAACTGAAGAAAGAAAGGAATCAAAAACAGTTTCAGCTAGACTCTCTGGAGGCGGTCCTGCAGAAGCAGAAACAAAAGGTCAGTGATCAAGGTGCTTTGATGATGACTGGGTTTTAAACTTTGATGTCTGAAACGGCTATATCTTTAAATGATAGTTTGTTGTTGTGCTCAAAATGACATGCTAGCATACATTAATACAGCCCTCCTCTTAAGTTTTAGAGTGGCGGGAAAAAAAGTCTACCCTAGCTAAGAAAGAGAATGTTTGAAATAAAGACATCCTTTTCAGCTTATTAACCTTTGGTCAGCAGATGTCTGAACAAGAGTAACTTCCCAACTGAAACTCACCATTAATTAAGACAACAGAATATAAATCATGAGTTGGCGACTTGTCCAGAGTGAACTCCGCCTTCCGCCCGAATGCAGCTGAGATAGGCTCCAGCACCCCCGCAACCCCGAAAGGGACAAGCGGTAGAAAATGGATGGATGGAATATAAATCAAAGCTTTTTAGATGAGAGCGATATTTGAGAAATTTCAAGTCAATTTGACTAAATGGGGTTGGTGGTTTAATAGCAGTGCCACCACGTGGTTAGTACTTCTGAATAAAAACAAGGCAAATGGTATGTTGTTATTAACTGTATATTGAATTTTTGCAGGTGGACAGTGAACGCAATGAGGCATCTGTTTTGAAAAGAGAGAACCAGTCATTAGTAGAGTCATGTGACTCTATAGAGAAAGCACGCCAAAAGGTTGCCCATGATCTTGGGATCAAAGAGCAGCAGGTAAGCTTAAAAAAACAAGAAAAACATATATATATATATATATATATATATATATATATATATATATATATATATATATATATATATATATATATATATATTAGGGGTGTAACGGTTAAATTTCGGTTCGGTACGTACCTCGGTTTAGAGGTCACGGTTCGGTTCATTTTCGGTACAGTAAGAAAACAACATTATATAAGTTTTTTGGTTATTTATTTACCAAATTTGTAAACAATGGCTTCATCCTTTTAACAATGGGAACACTATAATAATTCTGCCCACGTTAATCAACGTTAAACTGCCTCAAGTTGTTGCTCAGATTAAAAAGAATTACAAAACTTTTCTTCTACATATAAAAAGTGCAACATTGAACAGTTTCAAGTCAACTCATCATGCTTAATTTATTACAGCATTTGGGAAGCCTGTAGTTGATTTTTAATATGTAAATGTTATATTTTTATCAACATGTGATAGTAGGGACCCTGCCATTCAAAACTAGGCTGCTCCATTACTAATGATTAATGTAACTATAGCTGAAAAAATAGTGCAATAGCAATAGGAGTGACTATTCATCCCTGAACACCATGGAGTTCATGTAGGCTTAATGATGCACTTACATTATTATATCAACTATCAGAGACAGAAACTCTTCATTTATTATAATGTCATTTTTTGCTGCTTCAACACAGCTCAATCAACACAGAAAAAGGTAAAGTGAAATAACAGACAGACAGTGCTTTGCTGTCCGTAACACACACACACGCACACACATACACACCGCAAAATGAGCTAACGCTACGCTAAAAGCGAATTAGTCTTCACCTCAAGCCAGGACTGCTTGAGGTGACCTTTCTAGAAGGTCAACAGGCTCATAGTGATGTTACTAGTAGTTGACTGGGAGGTGTTTATTATCATTTGGGGAGAGTCCACTGCCTGATGCTTACCTGCTAAACGCTAAGCACTGACTACATGCGCTCTGAATACACACTGCTAATTGACTGTTACCGCTCTGCGTGTAACCAATCAGATGGTTGTGTGGGTGGGACAATGCTGGGTGCTGTGTAGAGTACTGACAGAGAAGAGGCAGAAAGCAGAGCAGCTTGTTAAGACTTAAGCTTAGGCGGCTACTTCGTATTTTCGTGTGGAAACTCGTTCGGTACACCTCCGAACCGAACCGAAACCCCCGTACCGAAACTGTTCAATACAATTACACGTACCGTTACACCCCTTATATATATATATATATATATATATATATATATATATATATATATATATATATATATATATATATACCGTATTCTTCGGAGTATAAGTCGCACCGGCCGAAAATGCATAATAAAGAAGGAAAAAAACATATATAAGTCGCATTTTTTTGGGGAAATTTATTTGATAAAACCCAACACCAAGAATAGACATTTGAAAGGCAATTTAAAATGAATAAAGAATAGTGAACAACACGCTGAATAAGTGTACGTTATATGACGCATAAATAACCAACTTAGAACGTGCCTGGTATGTTAACGTAACATTTTATGGTAAGAGTCATTCAAATAACTATAACATATAGAACATGCTATACGTTTACCAAACAATCTGTCACTCCTAATCGCTAAATCCCATGAAATCTTATACGTCCAGTCTCTTACGTGAATGAGCTAAATAATATTATTTGATATTTTACGGTAATGTGTTAATAATTTCACACATAAGTCGCTCCTGAGTATATGTCGCACCAAACTATGAAAAAAAACTGACTTATAGTCCGAAAAATATGGTATATATATATATATATATATATATATATATATATATATATATATATATATACAAACCCCGTTTCCATATGAGTTGGGAAATTGTGTTTTTTTTTTAACCTTTATTTATAAACTGCAACATTTACAAACAGCTGAGAAACAATTATCAAAATAATAGGGGTGTAACGGTACATGTATTTGTATCAAACCGTTTTGGTACGGGGGTTTCGGTTCGGTGCGGAGGTGTACCGAACGAGTTTCCACACGGACATATTAAGTAGCGTACTGCACGTTGTGTAAACAATACTCAAAATGCCGGACATTTGAGGCATTTAAGAAACTCTGCCCTGACAGCTCCGCAAAAGAGGACATGTCCGGTGAAAAGAGGACGTATGGTCAGTGTATCGTAGCCCGTTAGCTGCTAGCATGCTAGCAAAAGAGGACATGTCCGGTGAAACCGATCGCTGCTGGCCCTAATATATTTATATATATATTTGTATTTGTATTTTATTTTTTTATGTATTCATTCAATTATGGTGGCGAATAGTGGCGTGATCATTACTAATACCATATTCTACGGATACTAAAGAATTTTCGACCCAAGCTGAAAATAGAGTGGTTGTGATGTGATTCTCTGTTTAAATCAAGGTAAGCTATCTGGAGGGCCAGCTCAACTCTTGCAGGAAGACCATAGAGCGATTGGAGCAAGAACTGAAGAAGTGAGTTGTGCTATTTCTGTTTATATGCTGACATACTTGCAGTCTTTTTATGAGCTGTTGAATTTCAGGTATAAAAATGAGCTTGATCGTTCTCAACCTGCTGGTTCTTCCTCCTTAACTTCCTCCTCGGAGCTGCAGCCATACACCACTCCACAGAAGACTTTCCCCACTCCAGTCTCAGCTTACAGACAGCAAGGTACAACAATTTTGCTTATGGTAGCTTTTCTTATCTTATTGAATGTTTTTTTTTAGATTGTTTGTGGCCCCTGCCATGGCCAAACAATCCTCTTTTTTAAAGTTTTTAAACTACATTTTTATTGGAGTTTTTAGAGGGAAAAACATACATAAACTTGATAAAAAGTAAAGATATCTTGGTTCAACTAGCTTAAAACTTAAAAGAAATAAAGAAATCCAATAGATTTTTGTTAAAAAAACAAGATACAAATAAAACAATAACAATAAATAAACACAACAAAATATGCTTGTAAGCGTGTACATAAATTATTATTGTTATTTTTTCCAGTAGGCTACTTACCTTCAAAAATGTGCTTCTTTACCATCATTTAAAACATTTTCAATACCGTATTTCTCTGGACTAAAAGGTGCACTTAAAATCCTTTTATTTTCTCAAAAATTGACAGTGCGCTTTATAACCCGCTGCTTCTTATGTCCGGCCTCGAATTTTAACTTTATAAGGTCAAGGAAAGTGTTGCCTTTAAAAGAGGGCTCATATTTTAGGGCACCAACGCTAGTTGGAAGGGCACCAAGGCAAACATTTTTTTAGAGGCAGGGGCTCCATAGCATGCATATATATGTGTTTGTGTATATATATATCACACACATACAAGTATATGATATACACACATACAAGTATATGATATACACACATACAAGTATATGCTATACAAATAATCAAATGTTAATGAATTGAAATAGGTCATACACTATATGATAGTCTAACTTGTAGTACATTTTAGTAAAGTTGTGTATAAATAAATATATAAAACGCCAAGCAATTTTCATTTCATTATTGTTTACATCAGCGACTTATGTTCATCGTTCACAAAAAGTACTTATACTGAAATCTTTTAACTAAGTTGTATTTAAAAAAACAAATAACATATTCAAAATATAAATTTTTGAGGAAACATTATTAAAGATAACTGTTACCGTACATGTACCTTAAGTAGAAATTAAATGTGCATATGAAAGCAACATAAACATTATTAACAGAGTAATATGGCAGAAACTAAATAACAAATAAATACAAATAAATGTAACAATGTGAAAGATAGCACATGATGGCCATAAAATATAACTGCACTTTTTGTCCTAGTATATAACAATAGTGTTGATATATGAGAGGTCTAGTCTTACACATATCAGAGAACACCTCAACTATTTGAAAGTTTGGCAATGAAATATGACAGCACTGCAGTGAGGTCTTTTGCCATTTTTGACGAAGGAGCATAAGCAGCTCCTTCTGGAAGACATCAGGTATTGTATGTGTGATAGTGGTAAATGATATACTGTTACTGTGGCATCCAACTTGCCCGCTGCACGCCCACTCTGTAAATAAGAATTATTACCGTATGTATTATTACATCAGTGGTTAATTTCGTCTCCAAAAATAATGGCAATAATATTGTTTATCGGCAATAATTTGTAGGTCAATATATCGCCAAGCAAAATTTGTTATATGCCCAGGCCTACCCAATAACATTAATGCGTAGGGTGTATAATGTCAGTAGTACAAGTAAACACCTAATTTAAATGAGGCGGTCTGCACCAGCTATCAATTGTACACACAGTCTTAGGGCGGCGTGGCGAAGTTGGTAGAGTGGCCGTGCCAGCAATCGGAGGGTTGCTGGTTACTGCGGTTCAATCCCCACCTTCTACCATCCTAGTCACGTCCGTTGTGTCCTTGGGCAAGACGCTTCACCCTTGCTCCTGATGGCTGCTGGTTAGCGCCTTGCATGGCAGCTCCCGCCATCAGTGTGTGAATGTGTGAGTGAATGGATGAATGTGGAAATGCTGTCAAAGCGCTTTGAGTACCTTGAAGGTAGAAAAGCGCTATACAAGTATAACCCATTTATCATTTAGTAGATCACATGCAACACGCCCACTAATAGTACACACAATTTTATGGTTTGCACACGTTCTTTTGCGCGTGTTATTTGGATCTTAGTATCCCATACACAATACATAGTCACACATGTCATTGAAATATTATATTCCAGCACTTAGACATAACTGAGTGTACTTCTTTATAAAATATATTTCAGTTTTAGCGCAGTGCCAAAAAATGTATATGATGTGAGTTTTAAGGGGAACTGCACTTTTTGGGGGGAATTTTGCCCATCATTCACAATCCTTATGTAACAACTAAAGCTGTGAATCTTTGGGTGTCCCACGATTCGATTCAATATCGATTCTTGGGGTCACGATTCGATTCAAAATCTTTTTTTTTTTTTTCAATTCAACACGATTCTCGATTCAAAAACGATTTTTTTCCCAATTCAAAACGATTCTCTATTCATTCAATACATAGGATTTCAGCAGGATCTACCCCAGTCTGCTGACATGCAAGCAGAGTAGTAGATTTTTGTAAAAAGCTTTTATAATTGTAAAGGACAATATTTTATCAACTGATTGCAATAATGTAAATTTGTTTTAACTATTAAATGAACCAAAAATATGACTTATTTTATCTTTGTGAAAATATTGGACACAGTGTGTTGTCAAGCTTATGAGATGCGATGCAAGTGTAAGCCACTGTGACACTATTGTTCTTTTTTTAAATTTTTTATAAATGTCTAATGATAATGTCAATGAGAGATTTTTAATCACTGCTATGTTGAAATTGTAACTAATATTGATACTGTTGTTGATAATATTCATTTTTGTTTCACTACTTTTGGTTTGTTCTGTGTCGTGTTTGTCTCCTCTCAATTGCTCTGTTTATTGCAGTTCTGAGTGTTGCTGGGTTTTGGAATTGGATTGCATTGTTATGGTATTGCTGTGTATTGTTTTGTTTGATTGATTAATTAAAATAAATAAATAAAAATAAAAATTACAAAAATCGATTTAAAAAAAAAAAGAGAATCGATTCTGAATCGCACGTGAGAATCGCAATTCGAATTCGAATTGATTTTTTCCCAAACCCCTAGTAACAACTATATTTTTATTTTTTTATGCATTCTTATATTTCTCCTCTTTTGTTGAGAAGAATTGTTGTATATTCTTGGGTAGCAGGTTATAGTTTGCTTTGTGTATAATTTTAGCGCCTATAATAACAATATTGCTAATGCTAATATTCAAGTCACAAAATGTAAATGGAGTATTGTTGGCACTTTTTGGATAGTAATTATTGGGTTTTATGGTCAGAATACACGTAATGACGTCATGGCTCTCATTGCCTCCATTGTAAGCAGACTTTTATTTACGACTTAGAATGCATTTAGAAAAAAGAGACATATTTGTTCTTGTCTTACATATGTTCTGTGAATTATAGGCAAAATTTACCCCAAAAAGGGCAGTTCTCCTTTAAGGAGCCAAATTGACTCCACATGGGTGAGGTATTGATATTTTACTTTGGATTTTAGGTGTAATAAAAAAAAGTTTTTGAAGTTTTTCCTAATCAAATACCCTCAAAAACGTATTGCTATTAGACTGTAACAGCAACAAAATTAAAATAAGTTATGTTTGCACATTGTATCTGGATCTTCACCAGATACATGTATGTGTATATTTGTTTGAAAATCTGCTAAATGGTTGGAAGGTTATTTTGTGTGATTGTTACAGATAACAGACTAGAGGACCTTCAAGATAAATACAACCAGGAAGTGGAAGAAAGAAAAAGGCTAGACAGTGAACTCAAAATACTGCAAGTCAAAGTGAGTATTTTTTTCTTTCAGATTGTGTGTATGCCTGTAACGTCTAAGTACTTGCTGTTAACTTTGCTGCTAATGTTTCTCCAGCTGTTAAATCAGTCGTCTGCCAGCGTGAGCCACAAAGACATTGCTGCGCGGCAAGCGGGATCCTCCGTATTTCCATGGCAACAGCAAAATCGCCAGTCTCAGGATGCTACGGAAACGCCTCTGAAGAGGCGGGCCACATCTCTGTGGGACACCCACGAGGAGACACCCATCAAACCCAGCCAGCGGATGAGCTGTGACAGACCAGCGCCTAGTCCGGGTGGATCACAACAGATGGAGCAACTGAAGAACCTCAACCAAGGTACTTTATTTATACCACAACATTAGGTACACCTGCATAGTGTAATTGATGTACACCCAATACAAATGTCATTTGGTTAGCTATTTTGTTCTATGGGAGACGCAAAATACAGTGGTACCTCAATTTAATAGTGCCCAAACTTAAGTGTTTTGAGATAAGCGCTGTTTCTCGGCTAATTATGCTTTAAGTTGCAAGCAAAAATTTTAGTTACTTGCATTCCCACCATTAATTGTACCACAGTGACCCCCATAAGTGCCGCCGAAAAAATCTGTTTTTACTTGCTACAAACCCCGTTTCCATATGAGTTGGGAAATTGTGTTAGATGTAAATATAAACAAAATACAATGATTTGCAAATCATTTTCAACCCATATTCAGTTGAATATGCTACAAAGACAACATATTTGATGTTTAAACTGATAAACCTTTTTTTTGTTGCAAATAATCATTAACTTTAGAATTTGATGCCAGCAACACGTGACAAAGAAGTTGGGAAAGGTGGCAATAAATACTGATAAAGTTGAGGAATGCTCATCAAACACTTATTTGGAACATCCCCCAGGTGAACAGGCAAATTGGGAACAGGTGGGTGCCATGATTGGGTATAAAATTAGATTCCATGAAATGCTCAGTCATTCACAAATAAGGATGGGGCGAGGGTCACCACTTTGTCAACAAATGCGTGAGCAAATTGTTGAACAGTTTAAGAAAAACCTTTCTCAACCAGCTATTGCAAGGAATTTAGGGATTTCACCATCTACGCTCCGTAATATCATCAAAGGGTTCAGAGAATCTGGAGAAATCACTGCACGTAAACAGCTAAGCCCTTGACCTTCGATCCCTTAGGCTGTACTGCATCAACAAGCGACATCAGTGTGTAAAGGATATCACCACATGGGCTCAGGAACACTTCAGAAACCCACTGTCAGTAACTACAGTTGGTCGCTACATCTGTAAGTGCAAGTTAAAACTCTCCTATGCAAGACGAAAACCGTTTATCAACAACACCCAGAAACGCCGTCGGCTTCGCTGAGCCTGAGCTCATCTAAGATGGACTGATACAAAGTGGAAAAGTGTTCCGTGGTCTGACGAGTCCACATTTCAAATTGTTTTTGGAAACTGTGGACGTCGTGTCCTCCGGACCAAAGAGGAAAAGAACCATCCGGATTGTTATAGGCGCATAGTTGAAAAGCCAGCATCTGTGATGGTATGGGGGTGTTTTAGTGCCCAAGAAATGGGTAACTTACACATCTGTGAAGGCGCCATTAATGCTAAAAGGTACATACAGATTTTGGAGCAACATATGTTGCCATCCAAGCAACGTTACCATGGACGCCCTTGCTTATTTCAGCAAGACAATGCCAAGCCACGTGTTACGTCAACGTGGCTTCATAGTAAAAGAGTGCGGGTACTCGACTGGCCTGCATGTAGTCCAGACCTGTCTCCCATTGAAAATGTGTGGTGCATTATGAAGCCTAAAATACCACAACGGAGACCCCCGGACTGTTGAACAACTTAAGCTGTACATCAAGCAAGAATGGGAAAGAATTCCACCTGAGAAGCTTAAAAAATGTGTCTCCTTAGTTCCCAAACGTTTACTGAGTGTTGTTAAAAGGAAAGGCCATGTAACACAGTGGTGAACATGCCCTTTCCCAACTACTTTGGCACGTGTTGCAGCCATGAAATTCTAAGTTAATTATTATTTGCAAAAAAAAAAAAAAAAATTCATGAGTTTGAACATCAAATATCTTGTCTTTGTAGTGCATTCGATTGAATATGGGTTGAAAAGGATTTGCAAATCATTGTATTCCGTTTATATTTACATCTAACACAATTACCCAACTCATATGGAAACAGGGTTTGTATTATCTTATAGCTAGAGATGGACATAACCTTGTTTTCCAATCATGGGAAGCAAGATAGTGCATGTGAAGGACAGTGCTGAAAAGAAGAAGCAGATTATATTCATTTAATTAAAAATATAAATATTTAAAAACACGACCGACCGAGCGTGTCGCCAACTTGACGAAGCAATTCGATTGAGCACTGCCATTCCGCACCATATTGAAGCAGAATGAGTCTAACCTCAGGCCAAGAATGTTAAATATCAAAATGGTGGACATTTTCCATCAAAATATGGAGAAGCTGCTGTTGGTGTATTTGACAGAGTAGCAGCTCAAAGACTAAAACCTTACAAAACCACTCTCGAAAGTAAATGTTATACATTATTACATTACTACTTAAAACTACTTTAGTTTTTAGTTTAACACTCTATTGTATTGTTGGTGTACAATATTACTTATCTATTTGTTATTTTTTTCTTTTTAAAAGGCATGTTAAAATTGTGCTGTTTTGGGGAGCCAAGCACACTCTGATTTATATTAATTTCAAATCTGGGACTAGAGCTGGGCAATATATCGATATGCGCGATATATCGCGGGTTTGTCTCTGTGCAATATAGAAAATGACTATATCGTGATATTCGAGTATACGTTCTCACGCAGTTGTTTTTAGCTGCGGACATTACACTACAGGCTCTTCTCCGCCTTTCCTATCTCTCCTTCTCACAGACAGCAAGCGCAGCTTCTACACACGTCACATACTGTCACGTCATACGTCACATACGTATATGCCCTTGCGAAGCAGAGAGGTAGCAGCATGGCTAACGTTAGCTCTGATGCTAGCGGTAATACGAGCGAAAGAAGGTGCGAATCTGGTAACAAATGAAGGAATAATTAATTCCCCCAAAAGCAGCAGGGGGTCCATCGTCTGGCGGTGGTTTGGCTTCAAGTGGGAATATGTCGAACAGACAACCGTAATTTGTCAAGTGTGGGGCGAAAGCGTTGCTATAAAAAGTAGCATTAATGCTAATATGTAGCATCATTTGAAAAGTAACCTGCTAGAAAATGAACATTACTGAATGAATTAAATTACTCCGCACGTCAACATCTCCGTTCTGTGCCACACGCCCACACCATCAAAATGCCGAGGCAAACATTTCCAGATCAACACCGTATGAAAAATTTTTTGTTTTTTTTAGTTGTGATTTCCTTCTCTGCATGAAAGTTTAAAATTAGCATATATTAATGCAGTATGAACAAGAATGTTTTAATGTAGACACATAGAATCATCATACTGCTGTGATTATATGCATCAAGTGTTCATTCAAGGCTAAGGCAAAATATCGAGATATATATTGTGTATCGCGATATGGCCTTAAAATATCGCAATATTAAAAAAAGGCCATATTGCCCAGCCCTATCTGGGACATGTTTTGAGTACTACTGTATTAGTCTATCATCTGTTTTTAGGGAAGCACGGTGGGAGAGGGGTTAGTGCGTCTACCTCACAATACGAAGGTCCTGGGTATGATCCTGCGCTCGGGATCTTTCTGTGTGGACTGTGGAGTTTGCATGTTCTCCCAGTGACTGCGTGGGTTCCCTCTGGGTACTCCGGCTTCCTCCCTCCCCCAAAGACATGCACCTGGGGATAGGTTGATTGGCAACACTAAATTGGCCCTAGTGTGTGAATGTGAGTGTGAATGTTGTCTTATCTATCTGTGTTGGCCCTGTGATGAGGTGGCGACTTGTCCAAGGTGTACCCCGCCTTCGGCCCGAATGCAGCTGAGATAGTCTCCAGCACCCCCTGCGACCCTGAACGGGATAGGCGGTAGAAATGGATGGATGTATTAGAAAACAAAATGAAATTATACTAGTGCACTGGTTCAAATAAAGTTATTTCTCAATTTAAAAAAAACTAAATAACATCAATGCCTCAGGGATGTACAGTGCGAGCATTTCAGTTGCATTTGCGACAAAAAATAGGTTGTACGATTATTGGGGGGGGGGAAAACAATAGCACATGTGACAGATTTTACCCTTATATTAGCGTTTTGCTCACAAAATAAATCCTTCCAAATTTGATCAAACTAGAGTTAAATTTTTGCCCATCTGTATAACATGTTTGAAATTAACTTTAACCATAACCAAATGGACAGGTGATTGACGCTGAATTGTCACTGATGGCTCTGTGCGTGCTCACAGCTGTGTGTCCCCCTGCATCCTGCGCCATGCACAGAGGGGAACAGGGCTGTGAGTGAGCTCCAACTCTTCCAACATGGAAGAAAACAAGGTCTTAGTTGGAGGAAATGGATGAACAACAAATCAATGATTGAAGTGACACACTTGCAATCTGGACAATACTCTGTTTGTTGACAAGAACATACAGCCATACATACATTCAATCCATTTATTAAGCAGAAGTAACACAAACCAGTGAAAAATTTAAAAGCGCTGCCGTCAGAGCCAACGAAAAGCTACTGCGAGCCTGCTAAGCTAACAAAAACAGTTTAAACTCAGACTCGCTGACGTCACACATCACTAGGCAACAGGCACCGCCTTATAAAAGGTACGCACGCACACATTGCTGTCATATACTGTATATCCATCCATATAAAACTTATGTCAGCTGCATTATACCAGATATTTAAAGTTTGTTTTTTAAGTAACACATGAATTACTTTATTAAAGAGTAATTCCGTTAGAAATTGAATTACATATTTGGTAAAGTAACTATAATGAATGACATGTTAAAAGTAATTTTCAGAACACAGCATCATGAAGCAGTTGGCAGGTTGGTGTTCCTGGCTAACATATTTGTGTGTATGTCCTATAATAATGTCTACCAGTTAAAACACCATTGTTAATTGAATTGCTGAATTTCCCCCAGGGATCAATAAAGTACTTTCTATTCTATTCTATTATATTCTATTCTAAAGGTATACTATTTTCATGTTTGCTGCTGATCTTTAAACATGTCCTCTTAAACCAGGGCACTTTATTTTACGTTTTGTTTTTGTATGTTTTTGTTAGCTGAATAATTGAGCTAACTAAATGTCTTTTAAAGAAGATTGGAGATTATATTTTAGTTTTTTAATATTATTTCCAAAGCTTTTTCATTTTTCTTATCTCAAAACACTTCTGAAGTTGGGATCCTATTATACAAAACCTACTTTTCTTTCTTGTTGGTACCTAACTTTGTGTATTTGGGATCCCCATCAGTCCCACAAATTGGAAAAGAAGGCATGGTGGAGATATTTAGTTACGTCAACGGATATTTCTATTTATATGTTAGTTTATGGACCAAACTATATCGGGATATGAGTTTTGGTCCATATCGCCCAGTCCTGCATTCGTGTTAGTGACAGTGCTAGCAAGGTTTAGAGATGTTATCCGTGTTTAATTGAGTGCATTTGGTCATATGATGGCATTGTGTTTGTATGTATGAGGGCACGTGTGTACGTTCAGTGTTAATAATGAAATTGTGACATTTAAAACATTTCATATTGCTGCAAAAAAAAATTCTCTGCTACTAATTTTTTCCATTTAGTAGCACCGGTGCTACAAGTGAAAAAGCCAAGCGTACAGCATTGCACTAGGCAACAGGCACCACCTTTTAAAAAGCACACACACTCACTGAAACTTACCTTAACTGCATTATGCCAGACATTTGAATTTTTTTAAGTAACGCATTAATTACTTAGGCTAGTAATTAATTACATGTATTAAAAAGTAATTCAGTTAGTAATTAAATTACTTTTTGGTCAAATAACGAGTAACTATAATTATTGACTTATTAACATTAATTTTCAGAACACAACCTGTCACACAGCATCATGAAGCAGTTGGCAGGTTGGTGTTCTTGGCTAAATTTTATGTGTTTATGTCCTATTATAAGGTTTACCTATAAAAACACCATTGTTAAAGGTATATTATTTTCATATTGCTGCCTACCTTTAAACATATCCACTTAAACCAGACACTTGATTTTGTTAGCTGAAGAATTGAGCGTAGCCAAATGTTTGGGGTTTTTAAAAAAAAGAAGATTGGAGATTGTTTGACTTTTATTATATTAATTTCAAGGCCTTTTCTTTTTTCTGATCTCAAAACACCTCTTAAGTTGGGATCCTATTATTCAAAACCTTCTTTTCTTCCTTGTTGATACATGTTTTTGAGTATTTGACATCCCCATCTGCCCCGAAAATTTAGAATCAAGGCATGGTGGAGATATTTAGTTACGTCAACGGATATTTCCATTTACGGGTTAGTTAATGGCGCAGACCAAATCGGGATATGAGTTTTGATTCATGTCGCCCGGCCCTACACTAGTGTTACCGACAGTGCTAGTACAGTTGAGGGATTTTTTTGTGCTACTAGTTTTTTTCATTTACTAGCACCGGTGCTACTAGTGAAAAAGCTAAGTATACAGTCCTGTGCCTTGTAGTCAGTAATTTGATGGCCAGGGTCACTATATAGAGAAAAACGGTATTATGACTTAGCACTTATACAAATTTTTGTCCTCCATCAAATTATCTCATTCTACTACATCAGGGGTCGGCAACCCAAAATGTTGAAAGAGCCATATTGGACCAAAAAAACAAAAACAAATCTGTCTGGAGCCGCAAAAAATTAAAAGCCATATTACATGTGTCATGAGATATAAATGTAATTAAGAGGACTTAAAGGAAACTAAATTAGCTCAAATATAGCTACAAATGAGGCATAATGATGCAATATGTACATATAGCTAGCCTAAATAGCATGTTAGCATCGATTAGCTTGCAGTCATGCAGTGACCAAATATGTCTGATTAGCACTTCACACAAGTCAATAACATCAACAAAACTCACCTTTGTGCACTCATGTACAACGTTAAAAGTGTGGTGGACAAAATGGGACAGAAAAAGAAGTGGCATAAAACACGTCCTAGAAAGTCGGAGAAAGTTATGCATGTAAACAGACTATACGGTGAGTTCAAGGACCGCCAAAATAAGTAGGACAAAACGGCGCTCGCCAAATACTTGAATCAGTGAAGCATATTTAATATAAACAGTGTGATTTATAACAATTACGGAGGTTTGTGTCATGTTTGTCCTCCTACAGAAACCATACTAAAACAAAAAAATAGATTTTTTTTCCCCCTCATCTTTTTCCATTCTTCATACATTTTTGAAAAATCTCCAGAGAGCCACTAGGGCGGCGCTAAAGAGCCGCATGCGGCTCTAGAGCCGCGGGTTGCCGACCCCCGTACTACATGATATACTTTGTCAAGTGGACAATTAGTTTTTTCAAGTGATTTGAGTCCACTGTTTGTTTCAGACCTGCGTGGTCGTGTGTCAGAACTGGAGAGGAGTCTTTCCAGTCATGAAAGAGAGATCTCCAGCCAGGTCTCCAAGCTGCAGGACCTACAAGTTCAGCTGACCCAAACCCGCAAAGATCTGAATGAAAGGGACAGAGACTTGGCTAAAACCAGCCACGACCTGCGTCAGAGCACAGACAGGCATCAACAGCTCGAGGTCAAGGTATGACATCTGCTTACAAATTGTCTATATTAGTGGTCACGACACCTTTTGCCAAAAACCAAAGCAATATCTACCCTTGCGTCAACTGTTTTGTGTGTGTGTGTGTGTGTGCGCCGCTTTGTGTTGTGCTTCCTGCTGTTTTCCCAATTTGTGTGCGTTTTTTTTATAATAACAAACGAGTCACGGACCACAGATGTAAAAGCTAACTGTTTATGGCCACTATAGTCTTAGTATTGAAGTACTGTACATTTGTTTATCTTATGGTCACATATGGGATGCGAGTCACATGGTTGTAAAAGTCCTTCTTTAGCTGCCGCCTTGATTTACCATCTATTACTTCCTTTGCACATGTCAATGTTTACTTTTCTATATATAAATCCAGGCCTCGAATTTTAACTTTTTAAGGTCAAGCAAGGCAAGTGTTGCCTTAAAGTAGGGCTCATATTTTAGGGCACCGAGGCAAGTTAGAAGGGCACCAAGGCAAAAATTATTTTCTTTCGAGGCAGGGGCTCCAAAGCATGCATGCATGCATGCATGCATATTTTTTATTTTTTAAGTTTTTATTTATTTTTTATAAACCTTTATTTATAAACTGCAACATGTACAAACAGCTAAGAAACAATCAAAATAAGTATGGTGCCAGTGTGCTGTTTTTTTTCCAATAAAATACTGGAAAGGATAGAAATGTAGTTTGTCTCTTTTAGCCGATTATTAATCGATTAATCGAAGTAACAATCGACAGATTAATCAATCATCAAATTAATCGTTAGTTGCATCCCTAATATATAACTGTTTTTTTTATTATTCATTATTAATATAAACTTTAGCTTTTTGTCATTACATGATGCCTTTATCTCTATTTTTACATTTTGATAAAGGGAGGTATTTTTTATTTTATTTTTTAAGTTATGTACATTTATAAGTACATGTAGATGCTGTATCGGGACAAATCCATTAAGAGTTTGAGCAGAAATATGTCATATAGGAATTAACTATACACAATAAAACATTAACAAAATGCTGTGTCACATGAATGTTTTTTTAAGTAATACCTTTTGACATGAAAAAAACACAAGTAATGTATAAAAACCTTTTGTTTACTTTTTGATATTAAAATAAAACACAAAGCAGTTTGGCTAATGAAGATGAAGTCTAATAAACATGCTTTGTTCTTCTCCGACGCCTCCTATCAGTACAACAATTTGGCCAACAAAAACAAAGAGGAAG